>NC_056733.1:945398588-945596088 GCF_019279795.1 Protopterus annectens
CGCTGATCAGGTTAACACCTTCAGATAACTACTCATTGAGCTGAATTCTCTTATTACTGATCACAGTTAACAATGCCGCTGATCAGGTTAACACCTTCAGATAACTACTCATTGAGCTGAATTCACTTATTATTGATCACAGTTAACAATGCCGCTGATCAGGTTAACACCTTCAGATAACTACTCATTGAGCTGAACTCACTTATTATTGATCACAGTTAACAATGCCGCTGATCAGGTTAACACCTTCAGATAACTACTCATTGAGCTGAACTCACTTATTATTGATCACAGTTAACAATGCCGCTGATCTGGTTAACACCTTCAGATAACTACTCATTGAGCTGAATTCACTTATTATTGATCACAGTTAACAATGCCGCTGATCTGGTTAACACCTTCAGATAACTACTCATTGAACTGAACTCACTTATTATTGATCACAGTTAATGCCGCTGATCAGGTTAACACCTTCAGATAACTACTCATTGAGCTGAGCACACTTATTATTGATCACAGTTAACAATGCCGCTGATCAGGTTAACACCTTCAGATAACTACTCATTGAGCTGAATTCACTTATTATTGATCACAGTTAATGCCGCTGATCAGGTTAACACCTTCAGATAACTACTCATTGAGCTGAATTCACTTATTATTGATCACAGTTAATGCCGCTGATCAGGTTAACACCTTCAGTTAACTACTCATTGAGCTGAACTCACTTATTATTGATCACAGTTAACAATGCCGCTGATCAGGTTAACCCCTTCAGATAACTACTCATTGAGCTGAATTCACTTATTATTGATCACAGTTAACAATGCTGATCAGGTTAACCCCTTCAGATAACTACTCATTGAGCTGAATTCACTTATTATTGATCACAGTTAACAATGCCGCTGATCAGGTTAACCCCTTCAGATAACTACTCATTGAGCTGAATTCACTTATTATTGATCACAGTTAACAATGCCGCTGATCAGGTTAACACCTTCAGATAACTACTCATTGAACTGAACTCACTTATTATTGATCACAGTTAACAATGCCGCTGATCAGGTTAACACCTTCAGATAACTACTCATTGAGCTGAACTCACTTAATATTGATCACAGTTAACAATGCCGCTTATCAGGTTAACACCTTCAGATAACTACTCATTGAGCTGAATTCACTTATTGATCACAGTTAACAATGCCGCTGATCAGGTTAACACCTTCAGATAACTACTCATTGAGCTGAACTCACTTATTATTGATCACAGTTAACAATGCCGCTGATCAGGTTAACCCCTTCAGATAACTACTCATTGAGCTGAACTCACTTATTATTGATCACAGTTAACAATGCCGCTGATCAGGTTAACACCTTCAGATAACTACTCATTGAGCTGAATTCACTTATTATTGATCACAGTTAACAATGCCGCTGATCAGGTTAACACCTTCAGATAACTACTCATTGAGCTTGATATCAGCACATCGAAAACACCTCCAAAAAGAAACTCTCGACTTTTACAGGAAAACAAAGTCTCCCTCTTTCCTCTCGCTCCTAATGAGAAATGCTATTAGTAAAGAGATTTCTCTACCTCAACTTGAATACTATCACTTGTAGCATCTACCACTGTTCAAACAATCTCCAACTACACCTGTCGCTTCACTACCATTACCAAAGTATGACCACTACTGTCCTACACTACCCAAAGCCAAATGGCTGCTGTTTCAGCAATTAGCCAGTCTACTCTTTGGCTCCCAACCTTTCAGGCTCCTGAAAGAAAACTCCTGCCCTTCTCATTCCTCAAGCTTACTTAAGACAGTTCTGTCATATAACCTTAGATCTCAATCATGCGTGACCTCTCTTGCAAGCATCTAAAACTAGACTTTAGCGCTCTAAACACTCCCTTTCCACCCTTGGACCCAAGCACTAGAAGGATCTTCCCTCAAATCTTAAAGATCTCTCTAAGTCCTTCTCCTTTCAGGCACAACTTAAGGAACATCTGACAGAACAAGCTGATGGTAAATGCCCTGCTTCCGGTCACACAGCCTACCCTTTTCTCCTCTCAGACGCAGGCTTCCCATCCCTTTTCTGCTCTCAGACGCAGGCTTCCCATCCCTTTTCTCCTCTCAGACGCAGGCTTCCCATCCCTTTTCTCCTCTCAGACGCAGGCTTCCCATCCCTTTTCTGTTCTCAGGCCTTGGGCTTCCCATCCCTTTTCTCCTCTCAGGCCTTGGGCTTCCCATCCCTTTTCTCCTCTCAGACGCAGGCTTCCCATCCCTTTTCTCCTCTCAGACGCAGGCTTCCCATCTTTTTTCTCCTCTCGGACGTAGGCTTCCCATCCCTTTTCTCCTCTCAGACGCAGGCTTCCCATCCCTTTTCTCCTCTCAGGCCTTGGGCTTCCCATCCCTTTTCTCCTCTCAGACGCAGGCTTCCCATCCCTTTTCTCCTCTCAGACGCAGGCTTCCCATCCCTTTTCTCCTCTCAGACGCAGGCTTCCCATCCCTTTTCTCCTCTCAGACGCAGGCTTCCCATCCCTTTTCTCCTCTCAGACGCAGGCTTCCCATCCCTTTTCTCCTCTCAGACGCAGGCTTCCCATCCCTTTTCTCCTCTCAGATGCAGGCTTCCCATCCCTTTTCTCCTCTCAGACGCAGGCTTCCCATCCCTTTTCTCCTCTCAGAAGCAGGCTTCCCATCCCTTTTCTCCTCTCAGACGCAGGCTTCCCATCATTTTCACGGTACTATCTCTTCATTAACTCCAAACATGTAGGTACTCTAACTAACAGAAACATTTTGCAAAGAGGTTTTTTGTTGACTACCTTCTTGTACATTCAATGTTCCTTTGTTTTAGCGTATAAATAATTCTTATTTCCCACCTGAAGTCTGCTCACGTTCTCGGCTGACACTGAGATTGCTCCAGTGGGATCAATACTCGGTTAAATTGTATCAATAATTTTTTTCTTCTTCCAGCTTTTCCCAGTCAGGGGCTGCCACAGCGGATCACCTGTCTGCTCATGATTGGCAGCAGAATTTTCCGGTGTCGAGTTGAATTGTATCAATAAATAAATTCATTCATTTTGACATTTGTTAACCAGGTAAGTCTGACTGAGTGATGGCCTATTTTCATCAGAGGCCTGGGGAGAACAGTCCCCATACAGAAACAACTTCAAAGACATGTTCAAAAAATGGTCGCAAACAGAGGATAACAAAACTGACACGAGGTTTTAAATACACAGGACACAGCTTACAAGTTTGAGTAAAGTGTTTTGATAAGAGGTGGGACTCAGTAGGTTGGGAAGAAGCAGCCACGGTAGTAGTAGGGGATTATAAGACAGGCACAGAAGGAAGAGAAACCAAGGTGTAGAGAAGTCAGAGACTGAAGTTAGAGAAATAGAGAGGTAAGTAGAACTGATGAGATGAGTGGCGTCGGAAGCCGTAGTTAGAAGACAAAATCAGTTAGTAGCTGAAATCCCTAAGATGGGTATTGGCATGAACAGATCCAAGAGTTTTGTAGTGTTTCTTTTAATACTTTTTTGAAGATACGAGTATGGGGAAGATTTCTAATATTCACTTGGAGATTGTTCCAGGACAGGGCAACTGAAGAGCTACACAAGTGTGGTCAATTTACTTTTTTAGGCTTGTGGATACTACAGAAACTGATGAGAGCTCCGCAGAGAGCAGGAGGGGGTGTAAAGGGATACAAGAGAAGAGACTGCTAGGCAGAAGGAGAGTTTGTTAAGGATGAAGTGAATCAGTGACAGTTGAGGGAGGTAAGAGTAGATGCAGGAGTTCAAGCCAGTGAAGAGGTTGTAAACAATGGCAGTGGTGAAAGTTATAAGGTTGGTTAGCAGTGAACCTTGCAACTGTGTTATAGGTTAGTTCAACCCAGGTCTTAAGGGAGGACTGTAGGTTGATTAAGACTGGGGAGGCACAGAGGAGAAGGGAGGGAAGAGGTAAGCATGGGCAAGGGAAAATCTTGAGTCATTAGTGAGGCATTTTTTTTTATTTCTGTAAAGCAGTCCATGTTTTTGATGTGTCTTCTTTATACAGTTTAATACATACAGATCAAATTTAAGTTGGTCTATGATTACACCCAGTAGCTTAGTGTGAGTTTCAACATTTATAACAGTGTTGTTAAGGGATGCGATGTTAAATGATGTTTTATGATGGGTAAGGGATTTAGGCAGAAAAAGTTTTTTTTTTTTTTTTTGATGAAGTATGAGTTGATTGTTGGTAAGCCAGTTTTCTACAGAGTGAAAGGAGTTTTCCGTAATTGAGTGGCACTCCAAGATACTGTCAGAGGTAGAGATGATAGTGAAGTCATCAGCATGTTGTGCAGATGATAATGACGTCATCAGCATGTTGTGCAATAGTAGAGAAGGAGCACTGTCAGAGGTAGAGATGATAGTGACGTCATCAGCATGTTGTGCAACAGTAGAGAAGGAGCACTGTGAGAGGTAGAGATGATAGTGACATCATCAGCATGTTGTACAATAGTAGAGAAGGAGCACGGTCAGAGGTAGAGATGATAGTGACATCATCAGCATGTTGTGCAATAGTAGAGAAGGAGCACTGTGAGAGGTAGAGATGATAGTGACGTCATCAGCATGTTGTGCAATAGTAGAGAAGGAGCACTGTCAGAGGTAGAGATGATAGTGACATCATCAGCATGTTGTACAATAGTACAGAAGGAGCACTGTGAGAGGTAGAGATGATAGGGATGTCATCAGCATGTTGTACAATAGTAGAGAAGGAGCACTGTGAGAGGTAGAGATGATAGTGACGTCATCAGCATGTTGTACAATAGTAGAGAAGGAGCACTGTCAGAGGTAGAGATGATAGTGACGTCATCAGCATGTTGTGCAATAGTAGAGAAGGAGCACTGTGAGAGGTAGAGATGATAGTGACGTCATCAGCATGTTGTACAATAGTAGAGAAGGAGCACTGTGAAAGGTAGAGATGATAGTGACATCATCAGCATGTTGTGCAATAGTAGAGAAGGAGTACTGTGAGAGGTAGAGATGATAGTGACATCATCAGCATGCCGTGCAATAGTAGAGAAGGAGCACTGTGAGAGGTAGAGATGATAGTGACGTCATCAACATGTTGTACAATAGTAGAGAAGGAGCACTGTGAAAGGTAGAGATGATAGTGACATCATCAGCATGTTGTGCAATAGTAGAGAAGGAGCACTGTGAGAGGTAGAAATGATAGTGACGTCATCAGCATGCTGTGCAATAGTAGAGAAGGAGCACTGTCAGAGGTAGAGATGATAGTGACGTCATCAGCATGTTGTGCAATAGTAGAGAAGGAGCACTGTGAGAGGTAGAGATGATAGTGACATCATCAGCATGTTGTACAATAGTAGAGAAGGAGCACTGTGAGAGGTAGAGATGATAGTGACGTCATCAGCATGTTGTGCAATAGTAGAGAAGGAGCACTGTCAGAGATAGAAATTATAGTGACATCATCAGCATGTTGTACAATAGTAGAGAAGGACCACTGTGAGAGGTAGAGATGATAGTGACGTCATCAGCATGTTGTACAATAGTAGAGAAGGAGCACTGTGAGAGGTAGAGATGATAGTGACGTCATCAGCATGTTGTACAATAGTAGAGAAGGAGCACTGTGAGAGGTAGAGATGATAGTGACGTCATCAGCATGTTGTACAATAGTAGAGAAGGAGCAGGAGGTATGGAGACTGTTGGTGAAAATGTTGCAAATTAGTGGTCCAAGGATGGATCTCTGGGGTGCACCCATATTGATGGGGGGAAAAGGAGGGGAAGGAAGAGAGCCATTTGACAGATTCCTGACTACTGGAGAGGTAGCTAGAAAACCAAGACAGGGTAGGGTTAGAGACACTGAGATCAGCTAGTTTGGAAAGAATCAGGGGGTGGGAGACAGTGTCAAAGGCTTTGGAGAGTTTCAGGAAAAGATAGGACAGGAGTTTGTCATTGTCTTTAACTTGTGCGATTGGGTGAAGGATGTTAGAGCAGTAATAGTGATGTGGTTGGGTCGGAAGCCATGCTGGCTAGGTGCGAGTAGATTTTCATGCAGAAGGTAGTCCATTAGCTGCTTATGGATACACTTTTCAAGCAGCTTTGAGAGGGGGGGATAGGATAGTTATGGGATGGAAGTTAGGTCAATGAAGTGCACTCCCTTGTGGATGGGAAGAGTGTAAAATTGAAGATTCTTGGATAGATTGGTTAATAAGGACAGAGATATGGTATGCTAAAGAGAGCTAGCAGCAATTTTTAGGAAAGGGAGGGTTAGGTTGTCAACTGAGGGAGAGCATGGTTTTAGTTTGCTGAGAAGAGATTTTATATAGGTGGTGGGGATAGGTATGAGTGAGAAGGTAGTTATTTAATGAGGAGGGAGTGGGGGACATTAGTGGTCTTGTTACTGTGCATTAATTTAACGATAGAGTCAATAAAGTAGGAGTTAAAAATGTTGGCAATTTCCAGTGGAGCATCATCAAGACGGGTTAGGCGAACTAAGGCGATCAGGGTGGAGAATTTTATTAACAGTGGTCCAAAATTGTTTGGGATTTTTTGTGGTGGCTTGATAGGGGTCTTTTGTAGAAGATTTACGTGTCAGTAATTACTTGCTTTTTATTGTGGTTACAGAGATGTTTGTAGTTTTGGAGGCGAGTCTGGGTTTTGAATTTTAGCCAGTATTTCCAGGCCTTGTCTCTTGCCAGCATTAGACAGTGAGTGGCCATAGATAGTAATGGGGCAGAACTGGATTTTATTCCAACTTTCATAGGATAACTTTCCTAGGATAAGCTAGGGAGTTAAGAGTTTCAAGGAATATGATGCTGAATTTGAGTGGTGCTTCATCAAGGGGTAGGTGGTACAGGAGAAACCAGTTAATGGAGTAGAGTATATTGTTGAACAATTTCTGGGTTAAATTTAGAGCGGGGAGCAATAGTATTTGTGCAATGTGCAGTGTTGTTCGGTATATCACTGGATGCAGATGGGAGAGTGGTCACTCAAGGAACAGGTTCTGATTAGAGGTTACAATAAAGGTTTGAGTTAGAGACAAGGATCCAGTCTGGGGTAGTGCCAGAGTTAGAAAGTTTACTATGATAAGTTGGGGTTGTGATGCATTGGGTTAAGCTGTGAATATCTATGGAAGAGTTTGGGGAATCTGCAGTGAGGGTCTGCAAGTCAATGTTAGCATCACCTAGTATTATTGTTTTCTTATTTATGGAGTAAACCAGGAGAGTGTTCAAGTAAGGGATTATTATTTCTGGGTGGAACATAAATTCCAACAATTGTAACTGTTTTATGGGTGTTAAGCTTGCAGTTGACTATTAAGGGGTCTACTGGCTAAAAGATGGGGAGAGAGATTTTGAAAGGGGAAAAGTTAAGTCTGTTGGTATAGAGTATAGCTGCTCCTCCACCCTTTTTTATGAATGCTGTCGAAACGGAAGATGTTGTAACCAGGGGTAGTAATTTCTTCATTGGTGTTGTGGAGTTTAAGCCATGTTTCAGTTAGAGTAACCATGTCAGGAGAGTGCTGAACAATCCAAATACGGACTTCAGTAACTTTATTGAGAATGCTGCATATGTTCATGGAGTATAGTGTTTGGAGGGGGGTATGAGGGATGGGAGATGGTGTCAGGAAAGGTACTACTGAGGGTGGCCAAGGTTTGGGTGGATATCACTGATAGGAATAGTTTACTGGAGATTTGTGATAGAGAAGGAATGTGAAAGCATAGGGTTAGGTATTTGGGTCTGCTTTTTAGGGGGTGAGATGACTGAAGGAGAAGCTTAGTTTCGAAAATGAGTGGATATGTGTTATTGAATAAAGAGGGGTTAATATCAAAGGAGTGTGGAGTCAGTCAGTAGGCTAGACGGTGGGTTAATTAGGGTTGGTGTGATATTCCTAGGAAATCTGGTTGGTGACGGGAGGTAAAGTGTGAGAGCAGAAGAAGAAGAAGGGCAGCAGAGGTGTACATGTGAAGCATTTTGTGGGTGTAGAAACCGGTATGTGAGCAGGGAGTAAGAGAAATGAGAATAAGGGGAGAGAAGTGGCTTAACTGCTAGGAGATAGCAGGGGTCAAAAATGTGAAGAGATAGACTAGTTTGGTTAAAATGTGGAGCAGAGGTATTGAAGCTTAAGGAGAGTTAAAGTTTTGTTATGCAAGTCAGTGAGGAAGGTGGTTTGAAAAAAAAGAGGTTAAAAGAATTAGAAGCAAATAAGGTGGGATGGAGTGCTGAACAAGGTAGGAGATAGTTGTACGAGAGGGGAGGTGCTAGGTTGTAAATAGATAAGAGTAAATAGAAGGTGATGTGTGAAAAGAGGAGGGGTTAGTAAGTGGGAGGTGAGAGATGACAGGCTGTTAGGAAGAATGCTGAGTTGCAGATGGAGGAGAGTGTTCAGGATAAAACACAAGTTCAGTGCATGTGGAGGTGTGTGGGAATTGGGGGTGGGTAGGGGAGTGGAATGAGTCTGAGCGTAGTGAGGGCAAACAAAGTGGGCAGAAAGACCAGATAGCAGCAGACTTTAGAAACAATCAGTTGGAGAGTGAAATGTATGTGAAAACAATCACAGGAATAAAAAACCTAAACAAGGTAAGCCGAGAGAAAGGAGGAGATGAAATAAGGTCAGAAAAGGAGTTTAATATGGTAGGAAGGAAGCGAAGGGGTAAGGAAAGATAAGGGGAGCAATAGAGTAGCTGAGGGGCACAGACCAGTTCAGTGGGGTGCAGCTGGCATCCCTGATTAGATAGCAACAGAAATATTAAGTTCATAAACTGTTAATGTAGACAGAGCATAACATCCACTTTTCACTTGATAGATTCAGCTGAAGAGAAGCTTAGCTATGGTTGGGAACAGAGAGCTAAAACCTAGAAATAAAAAGGAGGAGAAAAGTGGGGTTATATTAAGTGTGGAGTGACACTGTAGGAGTTGGCTACTAGTTTAAAAAATAAAACAAAGTGCAAAAAGTAGTGGAAATAACTATAGGTTAATGACTAAGCCAAACAGGCTATGGTAAACAATATGTTAGGAGTTTTGTGGGGATACAGGACTACAAGGAAAGGAGGGAGAGTGTTACAAAGTACAGCAAGGTACTATATTAACAGCGAATACAATAGTAGCTGCAGTAGCAAGCCTGACCTTAACTATAGTATATAGAGTGAGACTTTAAAAAATGAATAACTAACTTAACTACAATACAGACATGCAGATACATTAAATACAGAAATACAAACTTAGCTAAAATACAGACACATCTCAGTGACTAGCTTAGATGTAAATACAGTTACCTCAGGGAGTCACTAAGAATAGAAGTACTACAAACAAGCTGACATTAAGCCTTAGCAGAGAGCTAGGAGAAATAGTTAAACAGCAAAACAATAAAATAAGTTCACATTTGTGCCAAAAATGTGCATGTATTCTCAACATGAGTAAAGACTTCCAGCAGATTAAACAATATTACCCACAGTAGATCAATTGCTGAAAAATGAATTTGGTGCATGAGGTAAGAGTTGATTTTGAGACAGCTATAGCAGGATACATATTGTTGAGCCAATATTGTTTCTGTTAACTGTAATGCTCTAAAGGTAACTTGCAGGTGTATTTAAATGGCTGCTTTACACTAGAAATGTAGGCACTTTTGTGATTCCTTGAATCTGACAATACACGCAAATACACACCACCAAGAAGAAGTTTAGTGAAGTAAAAGATGGAGAAGAATGCCAATAAGGGTGGATAAATGCCACAAGTATTACGGGTCAAAGGGAAGAAATGCGGGAACATTGAACATAGTAGGAAGGCTAAATAATGAATGAAAGTACAGAGAGGAATATCCATACCAAAGGCAGCAAACTGCCGTTTATCAGTAGTTAGATGGCTGGACAGCACCAGATGTCAGAAGCAATCCATAGGAGAGTGAAATGTATGAAAAACAATCACAGGAATAAAAAGCAAAAACAAGGTAAACAGAGTAAGGAGGAGATGAAATAAGATCAGAAAAAGAGTTGAATATGGTAGGAAAGAAGGGGAGGGTAAGGAAAGATAAGGGGAGTAATAGAGCATCTGGGAGGACACAGACCAGTTCAGTGGTATGTGGCTAGCATTCTTGATTAGACAGTTACAGAAACAGTAAGTTGATAAACCTGCTCTAGCTACTGTTGATGTAGGCAGGAACATAATGTCCACTTTTCACTGTGTAGATTCAGCTAGAGAGAGGTTTAGCTATGGTTGGAAATGAAAGGCTAAAACCTTGTGTGTGCCTGTATAAGTCAATGCTGCCATCTTCATCAACCCCTTTTACTGTTTTCTTTGCGGGATCGAGGCATTGTGTCAACTGTTGCCACATCTCTTGATTCAATGCCACTCTCCTGCCTTCTTGCCTACTAACCCTGGTATTTATGCAGAGTGTAATCCATTTGTAAGTGACATTTCTCAAAATTATAAAGCAGCCTCTTGTGCTTTGATAAACCAAAGTTAAACTTGTTATGACGGATAAGAAAAGTACAGTTTTGTACCTACCATAAATGTAGATGTCCGATAGAATGCAACTGCAGTCATAACATATGGGTTGTCCTGCCTCAGGCAGCCCTCGGTCGGCCGGATTCCAAAGTCAAAGTCCGACGTCGACTGATGTCGCATTTCTCTCCGACGTCAGAGCGGCTGGAGTACATAAGCATCAGCCGACGCCATTTTCTTCAGTGTTTCTTGCCCCAGATGCCAGGTGCCTTCCTAGGAAGGCTGTAATCAAATTGGAAGACAAAAACAGGATTCCAGACAAATAAGTAAGCAATAAACAGATACACCATAACAGATATCCCCAGCTAAAAGAAACAGGGATAGGAGTGGACCCTAGGCATAGAGGGGTATGGAGGGAGGGAAAATCCGACTGCAGTTGCATATCTATCGGACATCTACATTTATGGTAGGTACAAAACTGTACTATGTCCTTCAAGAATGCAACTGCAGTCATAACATATGGGTAGAATACCATAGCTTAGCTGGGAGAGGAGGAATGCTCTAGGAAAAAGATGGTGTGGCAATCAAACCCTGCAGGACTGCCGAAGCAATGCCTGCTCTGGATCTGGAGTATAGAGGGAGATTGTAGTGTTTGGAGAATGTATGCACGGAGCTCCATGTAGCAGCTTCTAGAATGTCCTTTGTAGGCACCCCTCTTAAAAAAGCTGTAGAGGTGGCTGTAGCTCTTGTGGAATGTGGTCTGACATTGGCAGGAACAGTCTTCCCATGAAAGGAGTAACAGAATCTGATGCAATGTCCAATCCATTTTGAAATAGTCTGTTTTGAAATTGCTTTTCCTTGGACTGCAGGGGAGTAAGCTACAAAAAGTTGTTCAGACTTCCTACTGGTCTTGGTTCTGTCCAGGTAGTATCGAAGTTGTCTGTGAATGTCCAAGGTATGTAACAGTCTTTCCCCTTTGTTCTCAGGATTGGGGAAGAAAGCAGGCAGATGAATAGCTTGATTTAAAGAAACCCTAGATACCACCTTTGGCATAAAGGTAGGGTTGGTCCTTAATGAGACCCTGTCCCTGTGAAAGATTATGAACGGTGGTATTGCCATTAGGGCCTGTAGTTCCGAAACCCTTCTTGCTGAGGTAATTGCCAACAGGAAAGTGGTCTTCCATGAAAGAAATTGTAAGTCGACTGAAGCTGCTGGCTCAAATGGAGGGAGAGTCAGTTTTTCTAGGACAAAGTTGAGGTCCCAGGCTGGCACTGGAGCCTTTCTTGGTGGCTTAATGTTCTTGATTCCCCTGAGGAATTGCCTTAGCAAAGGATGTGAAAAGACAGGCGGATCAGTGTTATATCTAGCTGAAATAGCTGAAGCATGTATCTTTATGGAAGAATATGAGAGTCCATTCTGTAGCATATCTGCCAAATATTCCAGGATGAGTGGGATGTTCAATACTGATGCATCATGTCCCTTGCTGGTATTCCAAATGCTGAATCTCTTCCATTTTGCTAAGTAAACCTTTCTGGTGGATGGTCTTCGAGCCTCTGTTAATATCCGCTGAACTTCCTGGGAGAGAGATAGATTGAGGTTGTTCATGGGATCTCCCAGGCTGTTAGCTGCAGTGTCTGAAGGTTTGGATGCACTGTTTTGAAGTTGTGTTGAGTCAAAAGTAGGGGCCATTGGGGAAGGGCCCACTTCTTGGTGTGACATATGCTCCGTAGTAGTGGATACCAGTGTTGTCTTGGCCAGTCTGGAGCTATTAGGATCCCCTTGGGTCTCTCTGCTTTGATCTCTAGTAATACTGAGGTCATCAGTGGCAGAGGTGGGAATGCATAGATTTTTAGGAAGTTCCAGTTGAATGAGAGCATCTATTTTCCAAGCTTGTGGATGGTATGTCCTTGAGCAGAATTTTTGTAGATGATGGTTGAGGTGAGAGGCAAATAGGTCTACTTCTGGCCTGCCCCATGTCGAAGTGAGTTGTGTGAAGATCTTCAGATGTAACCTCCACTCGTGTGGATCTGTGAAATTCCTGCTTAGGCTGTCCGCCAGCACATTGTCTTTGCCTGGAACAAACTGGGATTGTAACTGTATGTTTAGGCTCAGTGATTTTTCCCAAAGATTCATTGTCAGTCTGCAAAGGGGGTAAGAATGGGTGCCCCCTTGCTTGTTTATATACCACATCACAGTGGTGTTGTCTGTCCGTATCAGTAAATGGCCTTGCTGAAGTTGTTGTCGAAAGGCCTCGATGGCATGCATTACTGCCAGCATTTCATTTTGGTTTATATGCAGATGTGTTTCCTTTGGAGACCATTGTCCTTGTATACATCTGCCTTCCATGTGCGCCCCCCCATCCAAGGTCTGAGGCGTCTGTGGTCATGGTCTGTTATCTGTGGTTTTTTGAATGACATACCTGTGTTTGCCTGGCTTACCGAGGCCCACCATAGGAATTCCTTTTGTAGGCATGGAATGAGCGGTATGGTTGTCTCTAAGTTGCTGCTGTGCTGAGACCATAGGCTTTTTAGGTACCATTGAAGCTTTCTCATGTGTAGTCTTGCTAATGGAACCAGGAGAATGCAGGATGCCATGTAACCCAGGGCCTGTAGGAATCTCCTTGCAGTCATCTGGGTGAGTTTTGCCAAACCTTTGAAATAATGAGTTAACTTCTCTTGCTTGTCTTCTGTCAGGTAAACCATTTGAGAGGCTGTGTCTAGTTTGGCTCCTAAGAAGGTTATTTGCTGGGATGGTTGAAGTCTTGACTTTTGGAAGTTGACTGTGTATCCCAGAGCCTGAAGTAATCGTATGACATAGTTCAAGTTTTTTGTCAACATCAATTTGTCGTCTGCTTATATGAGGCAGTCGTCCAGGTACGGGTAAATTTGGATCCCCTGGAGCCTGCAATGAGCAATTACTGAAGCCAGGCATTTTGTGAATACTCTGGGTGCAGTAGATAAGCCAAATGGCAATGCTGAGAATTGATAATGCTCTGGCCCTGCAAGAAATCTGAGGTATCTTCTGCAACTGTGTCTGATAGGGACATGCAGGTATGCCTCCTTGAGGTCCAGAGTAATCAGCCAAGACCCCTTGCCCAGCATGGGAAGGAGTTGCTGTAGAGTCAGCATTTTGAACTTTGGTACTATGAGAAAGGTGTTTAATGCGGACAAATCCAGTATTGGTCTCCATTGAATTTCTTTTCTTGGAACAAGGAACAGTCTTGAGTAAAACCCCTGGCCTTGTTCTTGTTGCGGAACTCTTTCTATTGCTTTTATCCGAGCCAGCAGAGAAATTTGCTTGATAGCCTCTGCCCTCTGGTTTTGTGGTAGGTTTGGCATGCCTTGTTTTCTTGGTAAGGTATGAAAATGGAACCTGTAACCTTGGTCTATAATGTCCAAAATCCATTTGTCCTTTGTCAATCTGTGCCAATTGTCTGAAAACAGAGATAATTTTCCACCCAAGGGAGCTTCTATTTGTTCCTTGGTAGGCAGAAGTAGAGGAAAGTCATTGAGATTGTGGCTGTGGGGCAGGGGAAACCCGTGTCACTTCTTTGGTTTGCTGGCTGCCATTGTCGTCCCCTGTAAGGACCTCTGTATTGTCCTCTTCCTCGGCCACGTCTGTTTTTACCCCTTTGAAATTTTTCAGGATTAGGAAAGGACCAGTTTTTTGAAGGCCAATTCCTACTGAATCTGGGGGGGCTGAACCTGGAGGAAATCTTTAACCGTCTGAACTGATTTTGCTTTTTCCTCGATGGACTTTAACACATCTTTAGCATTAGCACCAAAAAGCTTGTTCTTTTCCAAGGGTGCATCCAGAAGTTTTGCCTTAACATGATCTGGTAGAGGTTGTTCTTTTAACCATGCATGTCTACGAATGACTGCCCCTGTCATAGCTGCCCTACATGAAGCTTCCAGTGCATCATATCCACACTGCAGGAAGTGATCGCTGACTTGCTGAGAGTTATGTACAGCTTCCTGCAAAGACTTCCTGTCTAAAGGATCAGGAGAGGCCAAAGTTTTCTGTAAATGTTCTAACAGGAAATCCTGATATTGTAACATATGAAAAAGGCAATTCAAAGCTCTCATAGATAAGGTAGTGGAAGTGTAAACCTTTTTACCCCATCTCTCTAATGACCTAGCTTCCCTGTTGGAAGGCAAGGGATTTTTAGAGGTGGAAGCTGAAACACCTTTAGGTCCCTGAGAAATAGTTTCCAAATCAACAGTATGGGCCCTGAATAAATGGGAATGTGTTTCTGGGACCCTGTAATACCTGTCTGGCTTGGCTGGAGCAGGAGGAAGAGAATCAGGGGTAACACTGGAGTCAGAATATAAATCATCCAAAACATCAAGCACAGGAGGGATAGCTAAGGGCCTGTGCTGGGGCTTTTTAAGGAAAGTTTGAAGGCGCTTTCTGGAATCAGAATATTCCTGGCCTTGCCACTTGAAATGTTCCCTCATGGTATGCAGAACTTCCCCAAAAGAAATATCCTCAGGAGGGAGGCCGAGGGGATGGAATCCTCTGCATCCGAGTCCTCATAGGTCTGGAAGAGCTCTTCCTGGCCATCGGAGTGGACAGAGTCCTCAGAATCTTCATCTGAAGGGATAGGGTCAGAGGGTTCAACCCGGGGCCTCTTATCAGAAGGAGGCTGGGATCCTCTCTCAGGATGGGCCTGTGAACCTCTAATCATAGAAATTAAGTCTGCGGCCATAGTCATGATTTGTGTCTCTGGAGTAGGCTGAGGTAAGGCTTTAGCAGTAAGGTGCTTGGTCTTGCTCGCTGCCTTAGCCCGAGTGTAGGCCTTAATAGACATGGCCATATGAGGCCTGGCAGCTCCACGTGCAGGAGTGACCTTATCTACAGCAATGGTCTCGGGCATTTCCTCGGTTTCAGTATCCGGAGGAAAATCTATAACTGGCATCAGAGTGGTATCCGGTATCGGAGTCATCGG
The DNA here is from genome assembly GCF_019279795.1 of Protopterus annectens. Lineage (NCBI taxonomy): Eukaryota > Metazoa > Chordata > Ceratodontiformes > Protopteridae > Protopterus > Protopterus annectens. Next base: position 945,413,972 of record NC_056733.1, read on the forward strand.
TAATGCGGTGTCTTCGGTTCGGAGCGGTGGAATAACCGTCTCAGGAGGAACCGTAGCACTTGCGGTTAGGTTTTGGCGTGGAGTCGGTGGTAGATGCGGGCCGAGGATGTCGGTCCCGGTCTTCTCGTTTCTTGGGAGTTTGCGATGTTGGAAGTTCCGACGGCATTGTATAAGCAAATTTTTCGCCGAAAAAATCTTCAGCGAACTCCGCCCGGCGCCTAAGAGTACGCTTATTGAAGCGAGCACAGGCGACACAGGCCGAGACGTCGTGGTCTGGGCCAAGGCAAGGAAGACAGTAAGAGTGGAAATCCTTATGAGGTATTTGTTTACCACAAGAAAGACAACTGTTAACTTTTTCAGTAATTTCTGACATCGGCTGAGGCAAGAAAAGGTCCCCAACGGGGTACTTAGCTTTTTTGATGACTTGAATCGAAGAATACAGGAGCTGACCGACCGGCACTTGCGAACTGCTTCTGCTTCGGGCACCGCGCGGCAAGAAAGACTGAAGAAAATGGCGTCGGCTGATGCTTATGTACTCCAGCCGCTCTGACGTCGGAGAGAAATGCGACATCAGCCGACGTCGGACCCAGACTTTGGAATCCGTCCGACCGAGGACTGCCTGAGGCAGGACAACCCATATGTTATGACTGCAGTTGCATTCTTGAAGGACATCTTCTAGTAATCTGGTAATCCTACTAATGTAATCCTTAACTCTCATCCCACATACCATCAGTGACTGACAACTGTCACTTCAAGGAAACAGCAAGGTAAAAGACCACTACTTTTAGTTTGTGGACATTGGGTTTAACTGTAAAATTATATGGATAAAAGTAAAAAGTTATGTACTCACCATTACATTCCATCTGTGTTGTCAATTTTCATTTTTTTTTTACACACCTATCGTTACCTATAATGCCCTGCCAACCGAACGTACCTCAGATAGAGTTTGCTGCCCCTAGATATAAAGGGATTCCAAAGATATGCGCGTCTGGAGCGTTTCTTCTTGGGCCTCCGCTGAAAATGGGCTCTGTCCCAGTCAGACTTTCTGGTAAACAAATGTTAAATAAATAAAATAAATAAATAAAACCTATAATATAAATATCAGAGGCAGAACAGAAGAGGGAAGCTGGAGCTTAAAAAAGGAACAGAGGTTTCTATACAACTCTTGGGTCTCAACAGAAGACAAACAAGAAGGGGGTAGGTGGGCGAGGAGTTGCGGAAGAATGAAAATATTCAACACAGACGGAACATTATGGTGAGCACATAACTTTTTAATCTGATGTTGTCATTTTCATTCATTCCTCAACTGATGGGACAGAGTCCCCAGCTACTGCAAACTAGGGAGGCCCCAAGGAAAAATATTCCAGTGCACTGCTGACCCAAATGCCACTATGTTTCTAGAAATAAAATCCAATTTGTAATGAGCAATGTAAGTGTGGGGAGATTAGCCCAAGCTGGAAAGTACAGTTTTGTACCTACCATAAATGTAGATGTCCGATAGGTATACATCTGCAGTCATAGCATATGGGTTTGTCCTGCCTCAGGCAGCCCTTCGGTCGGCCGGATTCCAAAGTCTGGGTCTGGCCTCGGCTGATGTTGCACCTTCCCCGACGTCAGAGCGTCTGGGGTATAAAAGCATCAGCTGACGCCATTTTCCTCAGTTTTTCTTGCCCCAGATGCCAGGTGCCCTCTAGGAAGGCTAAATTTGGATAAATGCAATAGAATTCCAAACATTTGCAAAATTATATATATATATATATATATATATATATATATATATATATATATATATATATACATACATGTATATACAAACAAATACACCATAATAGATTACCCCAGCTAGCTAAAAGAGGGGTAAACACCCTAGGAATACCACAGAGGGGTAGGAGGGAGGGTAAACCTGACTGCAGATGCATACCTATCGGACATCTACATTTATGGTAGGTACAAAACTGTACTATATCCTTCAAGGATGCATCTGCAGTCATAACATATGGGTAGAATACCATAGCCAATCTGGGGGAGGAGGTACTAAGAAAAGGATGGTGTAGTTAAGATCCCCTGCAGGACTGCAGTAGCAAGGCCTGCTCTGGATCTGGAGTATAAAGGTAGATTGTAATGTTTGGTAAATGTATGCACGGAGCTCCAAGTAGCAGCTTCTAAAATGTCCTTGGTAGCCACACCTCGTAGGAAGGCTGTAGTGGTGGCCGTGGCCCTTGTGGAATGAGGCCTGATGTTTTCAGGAACTGACTTTCCATGAAAGGAGTAACAAAATTGAATGCAATTTCCTATCCATTTTTAAATTGTCTGTTTGGAAATTGCTTTTCCTTGCACCCCAGCAGCATATGCTACAAATAGTTGGTCAGTTTTTCTGCTACTTTTAGTTCTGTCCAAGTAGTAGCGTAGTTGTCTGTGTACATCCAGGGTGTGCAGAAGTTTTTCCCCTCTATTCTGTGGATTTGGGAAGAACGTAGGCAAGTGAATAGCTTGGTTCAAGGATACCCTAGAAAACACCTTTGGCATAAAAGTAGGATTAGTTCTTAGTGTAACTCTGTCCTGATGGAAGATAAGAAATGGCTGTACTGCCATTAATGCTTGTAACTCAGACACTCTTCTTGCTGAAGTTATTGCCAGAAGGAATGCAGTTTTCCAAGACAGGAACTGTAGATCCGCTGATGCTGCTGGTTCAAAGGGAGGAAGTGTTAGTTTCTCCAAGACAAAGTTGAGATCCCAAGCAGGTAAAGGGGGTTTTCTTGGAGGTTTGATATTTTTGATCCCTCTCAGAAATTGCTTGAGGAGAGGGTGTGAGAAGATAGGTGGATCCACATTGTATTCTGCTGAAATTACTGAGGCATGAATCTTAATGGAAGAATAGGAAAGGCCATTGTGGAACAGTTCTGCTAAGTATTCCAGAATATGTGTCATGCTTGCCACTATCACATCTAAGCCCTTTGATGTGTTCCAAATGAAAAATCTTTTCCATTTAGCTGAGTATGTCTTCCTTGTGGAAGGCCGGCGAGCTTCCATGATAATGTCCTTCACTCTCTGTGATAAAACATTTTGTTTTGGATTTAAGGGATTTTCCAGGCAGTTAGCTGCAATGTTTTTAAGTTGGGATGCATGATCTTGAAATTGTTCTGCATCAGAAGAGGCCATAGGGGTAGAGGCCATGGTTTTGCCTGTGACATGCTCCTCAACAGTGGATACCAGTGTTGCCTTGGCCAGTCTGGAGCTATCAGAATCACTCTTGGCTGTTCCTCCCTGATCTTCAGTAGAACCTTGTACATTAAAGGGAGAGGTGGGAAGGCATATACTTTTAGAGCTTTCCAGCTGAAAGAGAAAGAGTCCACCCTCCATGCTTGTGGGTGGTATGTCCTTGAGCAGAATGTCTTCAGTTGATGGTTGAGGGGGGAGGTGAACAGATCTATCTCTGGCGTTCCCCATGCCTTTGTTATGAGTTGGAAGATGTCTGGGTGCAGCATCCATTTATGTGCATCCATGGTAGTTCTGTTTAAGATGTCTGCCAGTGTATTTTCCTTTCCTGGCACGAACTGGGACTGCAGTTGGATATTGAGTTTCAGGCATAGCTCCCATAGATTCATAGCCAGCCGGCATAGAGGGTAGGAGTGTGTGCCTCCCTGCTTGTTTATGTACCACATGACCGTGGTGTTGTCTGTCCTTATTAACAGGTGGCCTTGATGGAGGAAGGGTTTGAAAACCTCGATTGCATGCATCACTGCCAGCATTTCCTTTTGGTTTATGTGCATGTGTAGCTGTCCTTGAGACCATAGGCCTTGGATATATTTGCCCTCCATGTGTGCTCCCCATCCTCGGTCTGAAGCGTCCGTGATGATGGTTTGTTTTGTTTTTGGTTTGTTGAAAGGCAACCCTCTGTTGGACTGGCAGGCCTGAGCCCACCACAGGAATTCCTTTTGAAGGCAAGGAATGATTGGTATCAAAGTTTCCAAACTGTGACTGTGTTGAGACCATACACTCCTTAGATACCATTGTAATTTTCTCATATGCAGCCTGGCCTGTGGTATCAGAATTATGCAGGATGCCATGTAACCCAGGGCCTGCAGGATTTTCCTTGCAGTAAGCTGAGCTTGTCTTGTCAGATTCATGAAGTAATCCGGAAGTTGTTTTTGTTTTTCTTCTGTGAGAAAGGCCATTTGGGTGGTTGTCTAGATCCGCACCCAGAAAGGTTATCCTTTGGGATGGAACCAGTCTTGATGTTGACTGTGTATCCCAATGCCTGTAGTAGGTGGATGGCATAGGCCAAGTCTTTTATCAAATTTACCTTGTTGTCCGCTTGTATAAGGCAGTCGTCCAGATAAGGGTAGATTTGAATCCCCTGGAGTCTGCAGTGTGCAATTACTGATGCCAGGCATTTCGTGAATACTCTGGGCGCAGTAGATAAGCCAAAGGGCAATGCTGAGAATTGATAATGCTCTGATCCTGCAAGAAATCTGAGGTTTCTTCTGCAGTTTGGTCGAATAGGGACGTGCAGGTATGCCTCCTTGAGATCTAGAGTCACCAGCCAAGACTCCTTGCCCAACATGGGAAGAAGTTCCTGTAGGGTCAGCATCTTGAATTTTGGCACAATGAGGTAAGTATTCAGTGCGGACAGGTCGTGAATAGGCCTCCATTGATTTTCTTTTCTTGGTACAAGGAATAGTCTGGAATAAAATCCTTGGCTTTGTTCCGAAAGTGGTACCTTTTCTATAGCTTTCATTTGAAGCAAGTTGTTGATCTGCTTTAAAGCCTCTGCCCTCTGATTTGGTGGTAGGTTTGGCATTCCGTTTCTTTTTGGCAAAGTGTGGAAGTGGAACCTGTATCCTTTGTCTATTATTTGCAGTGTCCATGTGTCCCTTGTAATATGATTCAGCTCTCCTCGCTGCTGAGCGTGCTTGGCTGTGTGCTCCTACTCTGCACTATCCTCCGATTTACCCTGTATTATTGTACCTGGGTTGAATCACTCTACTATTTCTACTAGGGTGCTCTCTGCCTACTACCCTTGAATGGTTCTGGACATTGCCTTCCTCTGCAACCTACTACCTCAAGATTTCAAGAAAGTATGTCTACCTATATCAAGACGTCAAACTTATAACCAAGTAAACCCTGCTAAGCTGTTTTGTTTTGTCCCCAGCTAAGCTTGCCAGCAGCAACCCCCCCCCCTTACTCCTTTATTTCCTTCCTCCCACTCTCTCTGGACTGCTACTCAGCCTGTGCTCCCTCTCCAATTAGTCTAACTCGACTTCCAAAGCCCCAGTGCATGTTTGCTGCACTTCTGCTTTTTGCCCACTAGATGTCACCACACCTCCATCTATACTCTCCATATTAGCATTTATCTCTGCCTAACTCTTCCCATCTCACCTTTCCTACTCCCTTCCCTTTCCTTCTTTTGACTTTTTCTCTTTACCCTCTCCTCCTTAGACTACCTTCTCCTACCTTGACTTACCTAGTTTTCACTGATACTTTTTCTTTTCTCCTTGGTCTATCCCGCTCCGTTTGCCCTGCGGGCTCACTCCGCTCCCCTCCCTACCCCCAAATCCCACCCACCCCCAGAGGTCCTACTCTTATAGCTTTACAGCCACACCCCTATCCTTCCTATCCTATTCCTCTCCTTCCCTCCAAATTGTTACCTAGCCTTAACACACCCCTTCCACTCCCCCCTTCTCTTTCTTTGAGCTATTACCTTAATTCTTCTATTACCTTTCTCCTTTTCTTATACTTCTCTCTTTAACCATCCTCTTTCCTCTCCAGTCATTCATTCTTTATTCCCTATAGAATCCAATTCTTATTTACCAACTTTTTAAAATAGATTTACTACCCCCTCTCTTGCTTACCACACTCATTCTCTCTCCTTTGTACTTTCCTCCTCACTTCTCAGATTACTAAATTATGTCTCCCTACCTACCAACTATGCCTTTACTCTCAGTCATAATCTTGACCACAATTCTCTCAACATACCATCTCACCTTCTTTGAAATTTCACTTAACAACTATCATAACTCCTCACAAAAACACACTTCTACTATACTCACTTTCACATCATACTCTAATGTTAATTCCACCCCTATATTCTAATGTTAATTCCACCCCTAGCTATCATCTATCTAAATTCCACAGGCTACATCACCTTACCTACCTCCTACAATCAAACAAAAAAAACAAAACCTCTAACATTTCAAAAGAGCAACTATTTAATTAAACTAGTTAATCCTACCCTAACAAGATGGTGACATCCACCCCAACCCTGGCCCTATCTCACCTCCTCCCCAAAACTGCTCACCTAACCTCAATAATAACTTCCTCATAGGACACCTTAACATTCAAAGCATAAATAAGAAAATACCCTTCATCCATGCCCTCTTAGATATCCACTCTTTTGACATTCTTTGCCTCTCTGAAACCTGGCTAAACCCAGGCACAAAAGACTCCGAGATTATACCCCAAGGTTATAATATAGTAAGACATGACCGCTTAAAGGGTGGTGGAGTAGCAATACTTTTCAAAAATCAACTTAACATCTCTACTCAACCAGCATGCCCAAACCAAAATAGCAAAACAGAAGCCATCATTATTAAACTCCAACTTAATGCCAAAAAAGCCATTTACATTATTTGCTTGTATCTTCCTCCAGGTAATAACATTCCAATATTAGAAGACTTTCTAAGCTGGGTTTCTACCACCTACCCCCAAGAAACCATAATTCTTGGCGACGTTAACATAGATTGGAACACTATTAATGCTGACAATCCCTCCTCTCATATTAACCTACATGGTTTCTCCCAAACTATTACCTCAACTACAAGAGTCAATAAGCCCAGTAAGAAAGAGTATATTAGACTGGATACTCACAAATAAAGTTAACAAACAGTATAAAGTAGGTACTATGCCAGACATCAGCGACCACTGCCTAACCTACATTACTAGACAAAAATCAGAATGTGTTAACCTCCCAAATACAAGGCTAATTCGTTCTATCAAGCATTTTAACATAGACCTTTTTCAAGCTGAACTGAGAGCATGCAATTGGAATTGCTTAAAATCACTTCCCCTGGAGGAGGCAGTCTTATTCTTTAATACTACCTTCTTATCCATACTTAATACACATGCTCCAGAACGTTCTATTAGAGTAAAGACCAAAACAGCCCCATGGCTTACCAACGATACTAAAAAACTCATTCATACTAGAAACAAAGCATGGACGAAATGGAGATGCTATAGACAAAACCCTGATTTAGTTCACTTCCACCAGCTTAGAAATCTGGCTAAAAAATCAATAATCTCTGACAAGAAAAACTTCTACTGTGAACTTCAGGAAACTCATATTAACAATTCTAAACAATTCTGGTCATCAGTAAATAGACTTCTCTCCCCAGGAATTGCTAAAACTCCTTCCCCTCTAAATGCTGACCCAGAAACCCCTCTCCAGACTGCTAATGCATTCAACTCTCTTTTCTCTGAAACTATTCAATCCCTAGCCAAACAAATGAACACCAACAACTCTTATATTCCAACTAACATAGCTAACTCCTCCTACAACTTCTTTCTAAAACCTATATCCACTTCTTTCATCTACAGACTCATTCACAAACTGAAACCCTGTACCCCTTCTGCTGACAAGCTCCCTTCTCTTTTCCTTCAGAAAGCTGCCAAAGAAATTGCATATCCTATATCCTTACTTATAAACAGAACTATCCAAGAAGAAACCATCCCTGATATCTGGAAAGTCTCCTATATTATCCCACTACATAAAGGTGGTAACTCCCTTGACCTTTCCAACTTTAGGCCAATTGCCCTTCTCTCACCCCTAGCAAAAATCATGGAAAAATGTATTCATCAGCAACTTGTGCACTATCTCTCTCTTCACAACATAATAGCAAACTGTCAGCATGGTTTTAGACCTCACCACAGTACCACCACTGCCCTTCTTTCCTTTGTAGATACTATCAACAAAAATCGAAACAACAATACTCTCTCTTCCGCTCTTTTCATTGATCTCTCTAAAGCTTTTGACATGGTCAACCACTCTCTCTTAATTAACATTCTTGAATCTCTCTCTTGTGATAAATTTGCCATTAATTGGTTTAGATCTTATCTTAACAACAGACAACAAGCAGTAATATGGGAAAACCATATCTCATCACTCTTGCCCATTTCCATCGGAGTTCCCCAGGGCTCCATTCTTGGTCCACTTCTGTTCTCCCTCTTTATTAACGATCTTCAGACTGCAATCCCACAAGCAACCTGCATACAATACGCAGATGATTCTACCCTTATCTGCTCGGCACCATCCTCTACTGAACTGAACTCACTGACCCAAAATACCTTTAATACTGTAGAAACTTGGTTTTCTAGACAGTTTCTCCTACTAAATGCCAAAAAAGCAAAACTCCTCCTCTTCTCCCCCACCAGTCGGTCCCCCCCTTTAAACTTTACCATTTCCTCAAATAATGGCACTATCATCTCACCTGATCCAACTACAAAACTTTTAGGAATAACCATTGACAATAATCTCTCCTTCGATCAGCACATTAACAACATCAAGATAGTTAACAGAAAAATTGGATCCCTATATCGTATCAAACCTTTTCTAACCCCAGCAACTAGAACCAAAATTGCACAATCTCATCTCTTATCAACTCTCCTATATGCTTCCCCCATTTATACAAACCTTAAGAAAATCAATCTTAACAAACTTGCAACTTGCTATAACAACATAGCTCGCTTCGCCACTAGTAACCCCTTTAGGACCCACCATTGTATAAACCTAAAACAACTAGGCTGGCTTGAATTTCAAAACTACCTTATAATTCCTCAACTCACTATAGCCCACAACATATTACACCTACCTGACAACACCCCTATACTCTCTCAACTTCTAATCCCTTACAACAATCTTAACTCACTTCGCTCCTCTAGTAAACTCATGACAAAATCTATAAAGGCAAACAACACAGCAGGTGATTCTCTATTCACTAACACAATAGGTAGAAGTTGGAATCTCTTACCTAGTGACATAACTCTGACTACATCCCTGCCACTATTCAAACAGAAAATTAAACTGTACTACCAAAATCATTGGCTTTGTTCCTGCAGTACACCTGACTAACCATTTGCTCTTACTCTGTTTCTCCTCCACTCTTTTCATCTCTACCTTATTCATTTCTGTTCCTTTTACTGTTCAGATTTAAGTATGTACATTTATGTACAATTGTTGACATTTAATGAACTGCATATTGTAAACTTGTTTCTCTTTGAAATTATCTTTCATTCTTTTTGTTTTTGTAATTCCTGATTTTTGCTATATCTTAAGAGTAGTGAAGTTTTTATGTAATGTACTTAGTATTTAGTGGAGCTTTTCTCCTCGAGCCTCTGCTTAAAATGGACATGTATCCAGCCAGACTAGCCCGGTCAACAAATGTAAAATAAATGTAAAATAAAATAAATAAATAAAATAAAATAATGCCAATTTTTTGAGAATAAAGCAAGCTTTCCGCCCAAGGGTGCTTCCAGTTGAGCCCTGGTGGGCAGATTCAGAGTACAGTCATTGAGCCTGTCCTGGTGTAGTTGTTGTTGCTGCTGCTGCACTACCTCTCTGGTTGGCAGGCTGCCACTGACAGCCTCTGTAAGAGCCCCTAGATTGGCCTCTGCCTCTGGGGCGTCTGTTCCTGCCTCTCTGGGCTCTGTCCGAGTCTGGAAAGGACCAATTCTTAGTAGGCCAGTTTCTGCTGAATCTCGGTGGTTGTACTTGTAGGAAATCCTTAACTGTTTGCACAGATTTTGCCTTTTCTTCATACTTTTTTTAAGACCTCCTGAGCAGAGGAGCCAAATAAATTTTGTTTCTCCATTGGAGCATCCAGGAGTTTAGCTTTAACATGGTCTGGCAAGGATTGTTCCTTCAGCCAGGCATGCCTACGAATAACTGCCCCAGTCATAGCTGACCTAAATGAAGCCTCCAATGCATCATAACCACACTTTAAGAAATGATTACTAACCTGCTGTGAGTTGTGTACCAAATCCTGAAGGGATTTACGGTCAAGGGGCTCAGGAGATGAAAGCTTCTTGTTCAGTTCATCTAACAAATACTCTTGGTACTGTATCATATGAAATTGACAATTTAGTGCCCTGACGGAAAGAGTTGCAGAAGTATATACCTTCTTTCCCCATCTCTCTAAAGCTCTAGACTCTCTTTCAGAAGGTAGAGGATTTTTGGCAGTGGCAGCCACAACCCCTTTAGGGCCCAGAGTCTGCAGAATGGGCTTTATACAGATGGAAGTGAGAATCCGGGACCCTGTAGTATCTATCAGGTTTGGCAGGGGCCAGGGGGAGAGTATCAGGGGCTGTACTGACATCATTGTACACATCATCAATTACATTCAAAACAGGAGGTATAGCTAAGGGCCTATGCTGAGGCAAATGTAAAAAGGTCCTTAATCTCTTTCTAGAATCAGAGAATTCCTGACCTTGCCATTGAAAATGCTCTCTCATGGAGTGTAGAGTCTCACCAAAGGAAAACTCTTCAGAAGGGGAGGCCGAAGGGATAGATTCTTCAGCATCAGAATCCTCATAGGGCGAATAAGCCTCCTCCTGGTGGTCTGACAACTCAGAACCATCCGTGGACTCATCTGAAGAGTGTGGGTCAGAAGGCTCAGTCCTGGGCCTTTTGTCTGGTGGAGAGTGAGAGGCTCTGTCCGGGTGAGGTAGTGAACCTATAATTAAAGAAATAAGGTCCTCTGCAAGGCTGAGGATCTGAGAACTAGAGGAAGGCCTCTAGGAGGTAGTCTTGGGAGGCAAAGCTTTAGAAAGTTTAGCAGCTTTAGCCTTAGAAAAGGCCTTAATGGACATGGAAGCAGGGGGCCTAGCTGCCCCACGTGCAGGAGTAGATATGTCCAAAGGTATGGTGTCGGACATATCCTGGACACTGGTTTCGGTAGGTAGCTCGGTAGCCGACTCAGCCGGGGCCTCCAGGGCCGCGGTGGTCGGTTGAGTGGATTCGGATGAAGGAATCTCCGGGGACTCGGTTTCGGCCGAAACCGAGACACTCGCGGTAGGCCTTACCGTGGTTTCAGCCGAAACCGCGGGCCGCGAGTGTCGGTCCTTGTCCTTCCGTTTTTTCACCAAATGTGATGTCGGAGTCTCCGACGGCATTTTATATGCAAAACTAGCCCCAAAAAATTCCTCTGCAAACTCCGACCGACGTCTAAGAGTTCGTTGGTTGTAGGAAGCACAGGCTGAACAGGACGATACGTCGTGGTCTGGGCCTAAGCAAGGAAGGCAGTAGGAATGGAAATCCTTATGAGGTATTTGTTTCCCACAAGTTAAACAATTATTTACTTTATCTGACATCGGCTGAGGCAAGAGAGAGTCCCCAACGGGGTACTTAGCTTTTTCGAAGTTTTCGGTAGCTGAAATCACTGGGTCTGACCGACCGGCACTTGCGAACAGCTTCTGCTTCGGGCACTGTGCGGCAAGAAAGACTGAGGAAAATGGTGTCGGCTGATGCTTTTATACCCCAGACGCTCTGACGTCGGGGAAGGTGCGACATCAGCAGAGGCCAGACCCAGACTTTGGAATCCGAAGGGCTGCCTGAGGCAGGACAACCCATATGTTATGACTGCAGATGCATCCTTGAAAGACATCTGCACAAATATCATCTGAAGATGTTCTGGACCAAAAAGTTTAAGAAACCGCCAAAGATCTTGTGGAATGAGCCTTAAGGGGTTTTGGTAAAGATAAACCCACTTTACCACAGGCAAAGGTTATACAAGTCAACCATTTGGTCAATGTAACTTTAGATAATGGACTGCTTAATCTTGTAGGAGAAAAGGAAACAACTGATCAGATTTCTTAAAGTCTTTGGTTCTGTGAAGGTAGAAAACAAAGTGGTCTATGCACATACAACAGGTGCAACAGGTACTCTCCTTTCTTTAAAACATTTGTAAATAAAACTGGGAGATTAATGACCAGGTTAATACTCCAGTCAGAAGCTATCTTAGGTAATAAAGATGGATTAGCTTGCAATGACACACTGTCTTTGTGAAAAATTAGATAAGGAGGCTTTGAAGACAGCCTGGAGTTTAGATACTTTCTAGCTGACGTAATAGCTACCAGAAAAATGGTTTTCCAAGACAAACATTTTAGGTCAGCTTTGGCTGAAGGTTCAACGGGAGATTCAGTTAAGGACAGAAGCATTATATTTAAATCTTAAGGGGGTGTAGGATCTTTTAATAGAGGTCTGAGCAAGAAAGCTCCCTTGAGAAAGACCCTGCATAATTTAGAAGAGGCTATTGCAGTTATTTTCACCCCTGTGGAAATTAGAAATGACAGCCAACTGAACTCTAATAGTTGAAAAACTAGCTCCTTCATTACAGACTGAAGCTAGAAATTCAATGATTTCTGGCACAGGTGCTGAAAATGGGTCCAGATCCTTGGTAGGGGCCCAGAAGACGGATCTTTTCCATTTACTCTTGCACATCTTTTTGGCAGAATATGACAGACTGGGGAGGAGAGCCTAGACTCTGGAGAAACCATGCAGTCAGTTTGAGGCTTGTTATGTCCAGGTAAGTCATGCCTGTTGGGTGAGAAACAAGGTTTGGATTTGGATCCAGAATCAAAGGTTGATGTAGATGAGAACAGAGGAAAGGAAACCAAATCTGACAGCCAAAAGAGTACAATGAAGATAACTGTGCTTTTCAACCGAACTGCTTTCTGAAGAAATTTGGGAATTAGTAGCAAAGATGGAAAAGATTACAGGACACCAGAGGGCCATTTGTGAACAGCATCATCTCTCTGGGACTCCTCCATCAGGGCAAAGAACCTGCTGCACTTGTTGAGGGGAGAAGCAAACAGAGCACAGCACAGCTGATCCCACTGATGGTAAACTTTCTCTTGTCATGTTGTGGTTGAGAGACCACTACTGCAGCATCAGAATGGGCCTGCTTAGTTTGTCTGTAATCATGTTAAATTTCCTCTGGTTGTGCATTGCTATTAGAAAGCGACTGGAAGAGATTGCCCAAAGTCATACTCTCATAGCTTCTCGAAAGAGAGGGTAAGATCTAGCTCCCCCAGTTTGTTAATGTACCAGACTATTGACATTTTGTCTGCCTGTATCCAAATTGTCCAGGATGGGAGATATCTTGAAAGGCCTGCAAAGGTGGGAGGAGAGCTCTCATCTCCAGGATACTGATATGTATCTTGGCCTCTTTGGGGGAATCGCGTGCCTTGGAATGTCCCTCCCAAGTAGTGCACCCTCAACCAAGCTGGGAGGCGTTTGTGGTCACTGTGGTCTTGAGAAGGAGAACAAAAAGGGACGGCCTTCATGTAGCTGGTTTGAATGAATGCACCATAGAAGACATCTTTTGCATGCCTGAGTAATTTGACTGGCATGAATTTTTGATCAGTTTCTTGATTTGAGACCATAGAGTGCTTATTTGAGTGGAGGGAAGACAGGCTAACTGACCGACTATGTCCAAATGAGCACCTATGAATTCCAGACTCTGTACTGCGGAGGGTTGAGATTTGCTGTAACTGACTCACTACAGGAAGTAATCCCTTGCTTGTAGCAGTCTATGCCTAGTTAGGCAGTAAGAAGCCAGTCTAGATATAGAAACACCTGGAATCCCAACAGTCTCAAGTGAGCTGCTACCACTGCCATGCATTTGATGAACACCCCGGGGGTTGTGGCAAGACCAACGTGCAGTGCTCTTAACCAGTAATGCCCGACTCTCAGCCAGAAGCTGATCTTTTGGAGCGATAGTACACATCCTGAAGATCTAGCGAGCAAATCCAGTCATCCTTTAGCAACACAGGCAAAATGGGCTGAACCACGACCATCCAAAACTTTGTATATTGAACAAATTGATCTAACTTGCTGAGATCCAAAACTGGTTTACTGTGCTATCTTTTTTGGCACCAAGACAAATCTTGAATAAGTTCCATACCCTCTCTTGCTCGGGGGGACCTCTTGGATGACTCTTTTCTAGCAGGTTTTTTTATTTCTAGAAATTCTGCTTCCCTCTGACTGGGTGAAACACTGGGGAATTTCTTCTGAATGGGGGGGGGGGGGGAGCTAGGGAAAATGGTATGTTATAACCTCTGGATATGACCCTCTGCATCCACAAATATTTTGCGACAGACAGCCAGGCTCTCTGCTGCAGGGATTAACAACTCCCGACTGCTTCCACAGCGGGGCAGCTGGGCTTAGGAACACTGATATGACCTGTCTGAAAAAGAATCTCTAGATCCCTGGTTCTGTGGACCACCTCTGCTGCAAGTATAACATCTTCCAGTTGAGTTCTCTCCTCTGCCCTGGGTGAAAGAATAGTTGTGCAAAATCTTACCATAACCATAGATGTCCTTCTCTTCCATGTTGCAGTATTCTTGGTGTGGGATTTCCTGCCTTCAGGCGACTCGTACATCAGCTCCTATACAAAAGCTTCAGCTTGGCTGTTGCAGGTAAGGGGAACGTCACACGAAGAGTCATAAACCAGGGACCCTATTTGTGACGTCTACACGCACAATCCTCAGTACGTGAAGCTAAGCAGGTAAAGTAGATGGTCCAACAGGATAGGCTGCCAAAGTTGACCTGTATAATGCCCTGGGTTTCTTCTGTAATGGCGAGAGGCATCAGGGAGCATCTGTATGCAATATTTGTGTGGGTTGAGGGGGCTGCAGTGGAATCCCTGGGTTTAGTTGTACTTGTTGGATCCATCAAATGATTTCCTTCTTTAAACAGGGAAGAAGGGGGATAACTTGCTCCAAGTGATTCTGGGGTTGTAACCAGATATTTTTGAGGTACCACTGCAGTTTTCGCATATGCATTCTGGCCAATTGTAGCATGGGAATGGTTGCTGCCATCAATCCCAGGAGTCAAAGGAATTGCTTTGCAGTGACTGCCTGGGACAGCAAGACTTCCTGGAAGTGGGAGGTTAGAGATAGAACCTTGTCCTGTGGGAGAAAGGCTTTCATTTGTTTTGTATTGATTCTGCAACCTAGGAATTTCTTGTCCTTGTCTGGGTTCATGGAGGACTTCCTGAGGTTTGCGGTGAACCCTAGACTTTGTAGTAGGGACATAGAGAAGTGTAGATGTCTTAAGAGGGAATCTTCTGACTGTGCTAGGATAAGGATGTCATCCGGATATGGGTAAATCTGAATTCCTTGGGTCCTGCAGAAGGCAAAGGCTGGGGGCTAGGCACTTTGTAAACACTCTTGGGGCAGTGGATAAACCAAAGGGCAAGGCCATAAATTGGAAGTGTGAGGATGGGCCAGAAAAACGCAGGAAGCTGTGTGAGGCCCTGATGGGAATGTGCAGGTAAGCATCTTTTAGGTCCAAGGTGACCATGAAAGCATTTGAGGGTATGAGGGGTAAGAGAATGGGAAGTGACAGCATTTTGAAGGAGGGTACCTGCAGGTAAAGGTTTAGGAAGGAGAGATCCATAATGGGTCTCCAGGGACCGTCCTTTCAAGGGACCAGGAACAGACAGGAGTAGAATCCCTTTCCTTCCTGTCCTGTGGGAACAGGCTCTATAGTGCCTTGTTGTTGCAGGTCTGACAGAATTTGTGAAAGGAGATGGCATTGTTTTTTTGGGGGAAATGGAATGCCCTTCCAGGGGGGGAATTTGTTTCCGGGATAAAAAGTATTCTTTTTGAATAATGGTTAATACCCATTGGTCTGTGGTGATTTTCTGCCAGAAGGGAAGACCGTGAGTAAGGCAAGCTGACAGGGGCAGAGGAGTAAGGCAGTCACGCATTATTGGGACCTCCCCTGTCCTGAAAGGACCATCTAGGTTGAGGAGGTGGGCCAGTGGGCCTGGATGAGGAATGTCTTCTAGTTCCTCTTCTGGGTCTGGAGGAGGAGGAGGCAGCAGAATGCCGGTTACGGTAGTCTTACCCGGGTAGTTCCTATAAAATTTGGGTATAAGGGATACCAGGAGATGTTTAATATCCTGCAACTCTGATTTTTTCTTGCAGATTCTTAAATAGGTCTGCAGATTGCTTTCCAAAGAGGAAGTTGTGATCCAAGGAAGCATCCAAGATTTTGGACTTAAGTCCTCTGGCAGATTCTGTAGTCTAAGCCAGGAATATCTCCTAAGGACAGATGCTGATGCTGCAGAGCGAGCAGAGGCGTCTGCAGCATCGTAGCTGCATCTTACATTACAGAGTGTCTATCCACTTGTAGTGCTTCTGCAGCATCGTAGTTGCATCTTACGGAGTGCCTAGCCACTTCTAGTGCTTCTGCAGCATCGTAGCTGCATCTTACAAAGTGCCTATCCACTTGTAGTGCTTCTGCAGCATCGTAGCTGCATCTTACAGAGTGCCTATCCACTTGTAGTGCTTCTGCAGCATCGTAGCTGCATCTTACAGAGTGTCTATCCACTTGTAGTGCTTCTGCAGCATCGTAGCTACATCTTACAGAGTGTCTATCCACTTGTAGTGCTTCTGCAGCATCGTAGCTTATCTTACGGAGTGTCTATCCACTTGTAGTGCTTCTGCAGCATCGTAGCTGCATCTTACAGAGTTGTCTATCCACTTGTAGTGCTTCTGCAGCATCGTAGCTGCATCTTACAGAGTGTCTATCCACTTGTAGTGCTTCTGCAGCATCGTAGCTGCATATTACAGAGTGTCTATCCACTTGTAGTGCTTCTGCAGCATCGTAGCTGCATCTTAGAGAGTGTCTATCCACTTGTAGTGCTTCTGCAGCATCGTAGCTGCATCTTACAGAGTGTCTATCCACTTGTCGTGCTTCTGCAGCATCGTAGCTGCATCTTACAGAGTGTCCAGCCACTTGTAGTGCTAAGGATAAATTGGAGGAGAAATCCGTCTTAATGGGACTGTCAGGAATTGAAGCCATCATAGAGGTGGCTTGGGATACTAAGTCCAGGGCATACTTGGTCATGTGTGTTTGATAGTTAATGGCTCTAAAGGCCAAAGTGGAGGAAATGTACACCTTCTTGCCTATTCTATCCATGGATTTGCTATCTTTATCCGTGGGTAACAGGAAGGCAGAAGGTAACAACCTAGACTGTTTAACAGGGGCAGTGGCAATCACTACTGGGTCTGCTAAGGGTGGCTTTATGAGGAATTTGCGTTCCTCTGGCACCTTGCAGAAGTGGTCTGGGTGCTTAGGTACAGCAGACCGTGAGTCAGGAGTTCTAGAGGCTGCAGTAAAGGCATCCAAGTATGCAGAAAGAACAGGGGGTACAGCTGAAGGGGAGGGGGACTCCACTTGCAGCAGTTCAAAGCATCTTTTGTGGGTTTCTCTCATTTGGGAAGTATCCCATTTGAAATAGTCTTTCATTTTGGTGATGGTTTCACCAAATGTAATGTCTTCAGGTGGAGAATCCCCTTCCACAGAATTCTCATCAGGAGAATAATATTCCTTGGGAGAAGCAATCTGGGATGCATAAGAGATGGATTCATCCGAGGAAGACTAGGTAGATTCATGTTCTTCTTCCTCAAGGAGGGGAGCTATGGCAATGAAGAAGCAGAGGTAGACCTAGGGCTTAACAGAGGGAACATAGTTGTGGGTGAGGCAGAAGGCCTAAGGGCCATAAATGCCTGCATAAGAGAAGAGGTGAAGACCTCCCACTCTGGACAGCCTTCAGAAGCAGGCGTAATATGTTTTGTTTTCTGCTGCTTTTTGGTTGGAGTCAGTCTAAAGCTGGGTTTGGCAGCGGCTGCATCAGAGGTCTGGATCCCGGTTGAAGAAACCACCAAATCTGGTTCCCCCTTGACATCGACAGTCGTTGGTGTCTGAGAAAGCTCCGTGGATGTGCAGGACGTCGGCTGTGCAGCGGCCTCCGCGAGGGAGGTCGATAGAGCCGACGGATCCGCCAAGCTCTCCTCAACTCCTACATCGGTAGTTGGCGGGCATCCGGGTGTGAAGCGGCAGGCGATGAAGGCCTAGGCATCTTGGCCTTCTTACGCAGAGGTTCTTGGGCGGCCTCCGAAGTGAGATCCATCCTGAGAGACAGTCATTTGAGGTGTTGGTTTCCTAAGTAAAGGTTTAAAGCTGCCAGACGGCTACGTAAGGTCTTAGGCAGAAAAGATTTACAAATAGGGCAGGCGTCATGATCGTGTTCCCGGCCTAAGCAGAAAATATATTTGTTATGGGCGCCCTTATGGGGAATTTGGCACCCGCATTGGTACTTTCCCTTTTTCCCTGACATCAGCTGAAAGCTACAACAACCAAGCCTAAGCAATGCGAAAGATCGGTAAAACGTTAAAAATGCAAAAACCCAACGGGTTACTTATCTATAATCGATCAGACATCTGGAGAGCGATTGTACTATGCAAAGTAGTCTGCGGCTGAAAAGTTCTGAGGATTGTGCGTGCAGACATCACACAGGACCTCTGGTTATGGCCCTACATGTGACATCCCACGCAGCTGCAACAGCCACGCTGAAGCTTTTGTATAGGAGCCGATGTACGAGTCGCCTGAAGGCAAGAAATCCCACACCAAGAATACTGCAACATAGGAATAGAAGGACATCCATCTCCATGTGAATCCTGGAAAGGATCCAGAGACTTTTTCACATCTTTCTGACATCTCACTGGTTCCCAGAGTAGGGCCTTTGAGGGATAGAAAAACATACGCCCATGGCAGACAGGGTCCTTTCCTCTTGTTCTGACCTGGATACTATGTCCTTAACCTTGGGGTCAAACAGAAAAGATCCGTCAAAGGGCGCACTGCCAAATGAAGACTTAAATGGTTCTGCAAAATCACATAAGCACATACAGGCATGTCTCCTGAAGCCTACACCTGAACCTGTCTCCCATGAGGTACCTTCTACAGCATGGGAGATCAACCTCATGGACACATTTCAGATAGACTGGAGGGTGGCCAGATGTGAGGATATTCTGTTTCCATCCTTGAAGGACATGGATCCAGAAAGAGATTTGGTAAGCTCCTTGATCAAATCTCTTTACATTCTTGTAAAGTGAGTCATTAAGAGCAACGGTCGCTGAAGAATAAACACACTTCACAAATCTGTCCAACACCCTAGACTGCCAATTAGGGGGGCAAACAGAGGAACTCTGCTCTGCTAGTTCCCTTCTTGTAACTGTAGTCACAATCATGGCATCAACAGATATTCCCTTGCTCCAGTATGCATGGTCTTCTGGGGGGGGGGGGGGCAAGAATTTTATCCAATCTTTTAGGTATTGGCTCAACAGAGTCCATCTCCTTCCGCACCCACAGAGAGACTAAGTCAATGTGCTCATCAGCCAGAGTGGTCACCCAAGAAGCAGATGGGCTAGACCCAAAAACCTCCAGGAACACTGATTCCTTCTGAGAGGTGGTATCATACGACCAACAATAACTTTGTTTAAAAAGTTGTAGGATGTCTTCAAAAGGAGACATCATCAGGGAGTGATGTGGGGGACTCCTCCCCCTCATCAAAATCAGTGTCCTCTGTGAGGGATTCCTCGGGAAATCTAACTGCCTCCTTTTGCATGTCCTCTTTCGATGGACTTCCTCAATGGGGTGTTCTGGTGAAGTATAGCAAGAGATAATGCCCTGATGGACCGATTGAAGGCTTCTTGGGTTGGCTGTCCCAGTAGAACAGATGACTGGAGCTCAGGACACAGAACAGTATGAGTTAGGGTTCTCTGATCAGAGGGAGACAGGGATGTCTGTTCTCTAGGCATAGAAAAAACCCTCTCTACATCCTCAAAAGCCAAGTGGCTAGGAGAAACACAAGTTGAGAGATCCGAAGCCGGAATCATTCAGCTCATCGGCTCCTGAAACCCTATCAGCACTCCACCCGAGGAGCGAGTCAGACTTCAGTTATTCAGCACAGATGCTCAGAAAGCTTGGGAGTTGACTCCAGATGCTTCAGCTCTGAGAGTCCTCCAGATCCAAAACACTCGGTGCTGGTCGACTCAGGGGAACCACTAGAGTCAAAGAACAAATATTTTTCAGGGGAAACACTAGAATCAAAGAAGAAATATTTTTCAGAAAATATTTTTCAGATCCAAAGTAGACACCCACAGGGATACCGAATCCGACGTCTCCAAAACAGAAGGACGGAAGTGAGTGATTGGGAGATTGAGTGGTCGGATCAGAAGCTGATGGATCCAACTTTTTCTGAATCTTGGCTGGGGGCTCCGCTGAGAAAGCCGAAGCTGAATTCAAGGTATAAACTGGAGACCTTTTCTGAGACTCATCTTCACCCTGGGGGTCAACTTTTAATTTGTCTATTTTGAAGGGGTTTAAAGCCCCAGCCACCAAACAAGAAGTAGAGGGCAAGAGATCCCACAGAATGGATTTGTTCTTGCGGTCAGTCATGAACCTAGAATTAAATCCTGAACAAATGTCAGTCACAGCTACCATGAAGGTTTGCTGAACCCAAATATACACATTTCCCTGCGGGCATCAGAATTCGGAATCTTATGCCCACAGGAAATACACTTTTCAAACCCAGAGGGTTTTTCCTGACATCTTAACACTGCTACCACAATACACAGCTGAACGCAGCAAGTACTAACATCTTAGCCAAGAAGCAATAGTATTTCACTAAAAGTACTCAAAACAGTACAAAGGAATACCAGCAATGGTAACAGCAGACATACTAAACACAGTAACTTACACTAAAGGGGGAAGAAAGAATTGCTAAGAACACTAAAATATGAGAGGGAGGAAGAATGGCAAAATACTAAACTTAACTCACAACACCAGAACAAAAAAAAAAAAAATCCAGCGATTACTCAAAAACACTACAGAGCTAGGAAATCCGGGTCTGATACTTTAATGGTGGTGAATGAGATCTGAGGTACAATAGGCTGGTGGGGCATTATGTGTAAAGGGAGGAGCTTCAGAGTTCTAGGATTCGATGAGCTGGTAGAAGCAGCCGAGTTGGACCAGAGTCTTGGATCAAAACCCATCAGTTGGGGAATGAATGAAAATTACAACATAAGTTCAAATGTTCACAGGCCAGAATGAAAGCATTTATCAGTTTGTTTATAGAGTGTAAAAGTATAAGTGAGAATTAGTTGTTTCTACTCTTGTAGAGATATCACCAACAACTAATTCTCTGGAAAACTTTACACTTTAGCTGTTTATGGCTTTTTAATGATCTCTACAAAACACAGTCTTGAGATGTAAAACTGTATGGTGACCAACAGTGAAAAGTTACAGAATCTTTGTTGTCATGCAGACGGAGACAGATCCCTTTCTGAAACATGAGATTTAAAAATGATAAAATGGTGAGACATTTTAAGACCACCTAAATGCCTGCAGTCCCAAAAACATTTCAGAATTACTGCAGACTATGTACAAGGACTTGGAGACATATGTACAAACAGTGTTTGGACTCACAAAGTGGTTCCCAGTAGAGTGGGTATATGCAACTGGGTTCAGCTCTAAGTTCAATGCTGTTCATGTTTGTGATGAATTACGTCAGTAAACAGGTCAGAGAGAACAGCTCGACAATGCTGCTATGTACAGATGACGTGGCATGATGAGCAGACAATGAACAGGAAGAGAGAACAGCTCGACAATGCTGCTATGTACAGATGACGTGGCATGATGAGCAGACAATGAACAGGAAGAGAGAACAGCTCGACAATGCTGCTATGTACAGATGACGTGGCATGATGAGCAGACAATGAACAGGAAGACAGAACAGATCGACAATGCTGCTATGTACAGATGACATGGCATGATGAGAAGACAATGAACAGGAAGAGAGAACAGATCGACAATGCTGCTATGTACAGATGACATGGCATGATGAGCAGACAATGAACAGGAAGAGAGAACAGCTCGACAATGCTGCTATGTACAGATGACGTGGCATGCTGAGCAGACAATGAACAGGAAGAGAGAACAGATCGACAATGCTGCTATGTACAGATGACATGGCATGATGAGTAGACAATGAACAGGAAGAGAACAGATTGACAATGCTGCTATGTACAGATGACGTGGCATGATGAGCAGACAATGAACAGGAATGTCAACAAATGAAAACGGAAGACAAATGGGATGAAACGGAGTACAGAAAAACACACAAAAGAATTGTCAAGACAGCAAAAGGGGAAAATTGGAAGTTAAAAACTGAGATAGAAGAGAAAATAGCAGACTGGGTGAACAGCTTCAAGTATGTTTGAGGGAGGTCGCTAAGGAAAAAGGAAGTCTGAATGAAGACGTCAAAATTAGAAACAGGTTGTATCCAACTGACAGAATATGTTGGGGTAGTGCGTGACAAAAAATCTTAAAGCTTAAAAGTAAAGTGAAGAAGGCAGGTGCACAACTACTACTTCTCTAGGTTCCAGAAATCTGGGCAGTTGAGGAAACCAGATGTAACGAAGATGAAGTGCCTGAGAGAGGTGGCAGAATATACAGTGTAGAGCAAATATATGGGGCCAAAGTAGCTTCATCTGCTTAGAAGGCCAAAGGGAACAGATCATCGTGATTTGGGCACAAGTGTAGAAAAGCAGAAAATTTGCTAAAGATTACTTGGGAACAACAGGAAGAAGGCAAGAGAAAAAGAGGATGCCCAGTAAAAAAGATGGATGGATTGTGTGACAGAAGACTTGGGGCAGCTGACAGTACAACTTAACCTCATGAAGAAACAAAATCAGCAAAACAGAAGTTGATAATTATAATGGTGCTGGTGAGACTTTCATAATCTACGTCAAACAACTAAAAATAAAAACATGAATGGTGACAATGAGTTTCTTGGCACTAAATAAAAGTATCTTCCCAGCTGCTCAAGGCCACACTGGGCAAAAAGATCCTGCTGACTGTCACAGAGTGGCAGCTGGGATAGCCATGTTCTACCTGCACTAAATGTTAATGATGTCAGCTGCAGGACTACCATGTGAACTGCAATGGGATGCAAGCCTTGCATTACATCACAGAGGTGCTGGGCAGCTGTGTAAGGGAACTTCTTTTCTTTACAACATTTGTAGACATGCACTTGGATACAAGCCTTACATGACATCACAGAGGCGCTGGGCAGCTGTGTAAGGGAACGTCTTTTCTTTACATTTGTAGATGTGCACTTAGATACAAGCCTTGCATGACATCACACAGGCGCTGGGCAGCTGTGTTAAGGAACGTCTTTTCTTTACACCATTTGTAGATGTGCACATAAAGATAGCTTTACTAATACCCGAGTGGTCCAGGACACACCATCTGACAGCGTCCTCATACCTGGCAGTTGAACAGATGTACTGCGCGAGCCTTATGTTACCAACTCCTAGCCTGGCACATGCCATTAAGATGGCAGTCCAACCTTTACTACCCATCATCAATACCCACCACGGCAGGTAGGGAGACATTAGAATTCCTTGGTGACGTACTATGTTGCCAAACACAACATCGATGTGTGGTCACGCGGCAGTGCTGATCATGGCCCCATAACAAGCAATCTGTTACTACACTTCTCTACATGGTATACGGAGAAAACAACAATCAGACTGGGAGAAGTCAAACTGTGTTGGAGGTTAGAGTGAAAGTCATCTTGAACAGTTAAATTAATTCAAGATGTCTCCAAATTCACTCCTTTTGACAGCTTGTCCAAAACCTGTCAATAACTCATGTGCGCTACACATATAGAGCCAATTACCATAAAATGTGAAAATTCTACAAAAAAAACGATTTTAATATCATGTGGACAGTCACTATAGAAAGAAGATAGTCTATGAATACATGTCAGTTATAAGAGCCAATTAGTTAAAATGCAATAACATCAGAAAAATGTACAATTGTCAACACCACAGTTAAAGTCTTAAAACAGTCTTCGTTATGCTATTAATCAACAAACTCACCTGCTCAGGTGTTGTCTGTTGTGCTGCTCCCTGCTCCATTCCTTGAGTAGAGTTGCAGTTCGGTCCAGTTTCTAAATTAACTACTTGAGCAGATTTTGACTTCTGTTTTTTCAGTTTTGACTTCTGTGCCCATGACATTAACAATCTAATGTAAGCAGAGATGTTGAAACTAATGTTAATTTATTTTTCACCAGGACAAGTGATAACAGAAAACTTATTTCACAGCTTCACTTATTACACAGCTTCACTTATTAGTTAAAAAAAATAAAGCTACTCAAGGAGAGATGGCCAAAACAGCATTAAATAACAGAGAAAAGGATGCTGGACTCAAGTTTAACTCATGCTAGTGTATTACAAATGTTTATTACTTCCTTTGTACGTTCTGCACAGTTGGCACAGCGTCAGTAACCAATTTTGTTGCCTCCGTCTTAACAATGCCTGCAGTCTGAGCAGACTTTGCTTGCTTTTCGTTGTGTTCACCTGAATTTCTTTTCAAATTCCAGTCTCCTCTCACCTCCAAAAACATATTGCTTACGTAGGCATTTTCAATGCACAATCCAGCAAACTTAGAGAATTAGGCTAGGTGATTACTGAAAAAAAAGAAGTTATGTCTTACCATAACGTTCCATCTGTGATGCTCATCTTCTTACATTCATCAGTGATGGGTTCGGTTCAGAGCCCTCGGAATCGAGTCGGCCTTATTACCAAGCTTGCACCAGCCAAAAAAACTCTTGAGCTAAGTCTCTACCCAGAATGCCCTTCTCCCTGTTACCTCATATCGAGGTTGCTATAGAAAAGAAGTAAAGCCGAGGCCACTTCTGTGCAAATACCCTAAGGCACCACTTAGAATCAAAGCATCCCCCAGGAGCCTTTGGAGGGGAAAGGAGGGTGGGAAGTGATGAATGAAAGAAGATGAACACAGATGGAACGTTATGGTAAGACAAAACTTCTTGATCTGATGCTGTTAATCTTCTTTCCATTCATCACTGATGGGACAGAATCCCAAGCTACCTTGTTGTTCCTTGGGCGGCCCTTATGGAAGAACATTCCTGAGTACCACTGAGCTGAAGGCAGCTCTCCCTCTGGAGGCCAAGTCCAATTTGTAATGATTGATAAACGTATGATGGCTTAGCCCAAGTAGCTGCTGCGCAGATGTCATCCATGGAAGCCCTGGAATGGAAAACTAAAGATGCTGCCATAGATCTAGTGGAGTGAGCTTTAACTTTTGGCATAGGTTCATTATTGAGGGAATACATGAAACGTATGCATTCCCTTAGCCATCTTGACAAAGTAACATTGGAAAAAGCCTCTTCCATTTTGGGCCCAGAAAAGGAGATGAACAACTCTTCAGATTTACGGATAGGTTTGGTCCTGTCTAGGTAAACTCTCAGTTGTCTATGAATGTCTAAGGAGTGAAGGCAGTACTCTCCTCTATTGGCAAAATTCGGAAAGAACACTGGCAGCTCAATGGTCTGGTTAATGGAGAATTCAGAAACAACTTTGGGAAGAAAGGATGGATTTGTCCAAAGTGATACTCTGTCTTTATAAAAGACCATATAGGGCCGCTTGATACACAATGCCTGCAGCTCAGAAACTGTTCTGGCAAATGTAATGGTACCAAGAACAAGAATTTCAAAGACAAAAACTTTCGGTCACACTCCGCAGCAGGATAAAAAGGTTTTTGAGTCAGACTGAAGGACTAGAATGAGGTTCCTTGGTTCCATGGGCTGTCTGACAGGAGGCCTGACATGAGACGCCCCCTTGAGGAAAGCCTTGCAAAGGTGCAAAGAGATAAGAGGGGTGCCATCTATACCATTGTGGAAATTGCCACTAGATTTACTCGTACCATAGAGGCAGAAGCTCCATTATCAAAAAACATAGCCAAGTATTGAAGTACTGCAGGAACTGGAGTCGAACACGGGTCTAGCATGTTATCCTGGGACCAGATAGACAACCTTTTCCATTTATCCTGATATAGTCTTCTGGTGGATGGTTTGTGAGAGGCCAGAATGATGTCTCAAACAGGCGAGGAGAGATCAGCTTGCCTGGCAACTAGTGGAAGTGGAGAAACCAAGCTGTCAGCTTGAGACTGGACAGATTTGGGTACTCAACCCTTGGAGATGAGCAATCAGATCTGGTAGAGGGTCCAGAATCCACGGCGGGTATACTAGGTGAGGCCGAAGGAAGGGGAACCAAACTTGTCAAGGCCAGAATGGAGCTATGAGGATTCACCTTGCATCTCAACCGAAGAGCTTTCTTCAGAAATTGTGGGATCAGAGGGATGATAGGATAAGCATAAAGAAGTCCCGTGGGCCAATCATGGATCATAGCATCCCTCGGTGACTCCCCCTCTGGGGGAAGTAGGGCAAAATAACTGCTGCACTTGGTGTTTGATGGGGAAGCGAAAAGATCGCAGTAAGGCTGGCCCCAGTGGCTGAAGATTACAGACGCCACCTCGGGGTTGAGGGACCACTCATGAGGTAGGAGGATACATCTGCTCAATTTGTCCGCAATCACATTGGAGCTCCCCGGGATATGCGTTGCTATCAGAAAGCGGTTGGACGCTATCACCTACTGCCAAATTCTCATGGCTTCTCAAATTAGGGGATAGGATTTGGTTCCTCCTTGCTTGTTGATATACCAGACCATTGACATATTGTCTGATTGAATTGCAATTGTCCTGGAAGGGAGAGCCAAATGGAAGGCCTGCAATGCTAACAGCACAGCTCTCAGTTCCACAATACTGATATGCAAGTGGTCCTCTGAGGTGGACCATGCACCTTGGATAGTCTTTCCCTGGAAATGCCCCCCCCCCCCGATCAGAGAAGCATCTGTAGTAACAATGGCTGTGGGCTGAGAAGGTTGAAATGGACGACTCCAAAGTTCCATGTCTGGCCTCATCCACCAAAGCAGGTCTTGTTTGCAGGAGTTGGTTATTCGAATCTGAAAATCGAGGGGGTGATAGTTTGGGAACCAGTGACACAGAAGAAGCCATTGCAGAATCCGCATATGTAGCTTTGCTAGAGGCACTATTGGGATTGACGCTGGCACAGAACCTAGGGCCTGAAGAACTTCCCTTGCAGAGACTGTTGCTTGAGATTGTATCACCCGGAGGTGAAGCCTCAATCAATGGAGTCTGTGAATTGGAAGCCATACCAGACAGGACTGAGTATTGAACACTGCTCTAATGAACTCTATTTGCTGTGCAGGGATAAGGTTTGATTTCTTCCAATGTATCGTTATTCACAACAGTTTTGCCCGGGAGAGAGTATAATGCAGTGCTGTTACCAGAAAATGCTTGGCGGGGGCAGTAAGGAGCCAGTCATCCAGACATGGAAACACTCGGAATCCTTTTAGTCTCAAGTGAGCTGTTACCACTGCCATGCATTTCGTGAACACTTTGGGGGCTGTAGAGAGACCGAACGGCAGGGCACGGAATTGATAACGACTGGCTCCTAGCCGTAAGCGAAGCAGACTCCTGGAGCATTTGTCCATCTTGATGTGATTACCTGGAGGTCTACAGAGCATATCCAATCGCCTTCTCTTAAAAAGGGAAGAATGGACTGAACCGTGACCATCTGGAATTTGGTTTGAATGACAGACTTGTTTAAGCTGCTGAGATCCAAAATTGGCCTCCAGTCCCCTGTCTTTTTTGGCACCAAAAAGAATCACAAGTAAAATCTGGATACAAGCTGGTTTGATGGGACTGGCTGGATGACTCTAAGACAGCTTTATAATTTCTGAAACTGCTTCTTCCCTTTGACTGGGTGGAACATCAGGAAGTTTTCTTGAAAATTTTGGCTGACAAGAAAGGGGAATGGTGTAACCTCTGGTGATAGTGCTCTGCACCCAACAATCGGTGGTGATAGATTGCCAGGCAGCTTGATGGAGAGAGAAATGACCCCCGACTGCTTCCAGAGGTAAGCAATCAGGCTGCTCCTCAGGAGCGCTGATAAGGTTGACCAGAAAAAGAGTCCCTGGAGCCTTGGTTATGAGGACCCCCTCTGCCTCTACAGGGGTGTCTTCCAGAATTGTTACCCCCTCTGCCTCTGGGAATATCATCACCATGTGTGGCATGAAAGGACCCTAAGATTTCTTATGCCACATTTTTCCACTCCTCTGATTCCTGGAGAAGGTACGGCGAGGGTTGGAAAACTGCAGGCCTATGGCAGACACGGTTTTCCCGTCTTGCTCGCACCTGGCTAGCATGTCCTTCACTTTGGAACCAAAAAGGGATGAAGCATCGATGGGAGCTTTCAGAAAGGAAGACTTGAAGGGATCCACGAGGTCACAAATGCGCATCCAGGCATGACTGCTCATAATGCCCAAACCCACTGCTCTAGCCGCCCCTTTGGTCGCATGTGACAGCAACCTCATGGACGAGTTGGATATCAATTACAGGGTTATGAGCTGCGAGGCCAATTTATCCCTGACCTTGTCAGACAGAGTTCAAAGATCAAGTCCCTCTGGAGTCAACTAAAATGTGCCAAATAATTCGGGGATCATATAGCAAAGGTCCCTGAAGCAAGTCCTTTTTCGTGGCCGCTGCCGCCACCACCATAGCATCACTGGTAACCCTTTGGACCAATGTGGGAAGGGAAAGAATTTTATCTGGTCTCCGAAGGATCGCCTCAGTGGAATCAGGGTTCTTCCAACCACACTGCACGACGAGCTCGTCAGCAGGCGGGAACATGGACTCCTTAGACAAAGGGTTAGGGGGCTTCCAGTCACCTCTCTGATTTAACATTTCCAGGATGTCTCTGAAGGAGACATCATCAGAAGGTGACCATGGGGACCCTTCACCATCATCACAATCCGTGTCTTCTGTTAAGGACTCCTTGGGTGAGTCCGTGTGTTCCTCTTGCACATCTTCTTTCGAGGGGGCTCCTCAGTGGTTGTCTCTGATGAGGACTCGAAAGAATTGGTACCCTGAACAGGGGTGTCCTGTGGCTTCTCTACCTGGAGTCCCAGGGGGTGGTCTGTGACAGCTGTAACTCAGGGGGTGAAAACTGGGGTTCTGTCATCAAAGCAGTGCTGCCAGAAGCAAGAGCCCTCTCCACTGGGCGGAAGGCAGGCCCGCGCAAACAGGAATGGGAGCCCGGAACCAAAAAAGACAGCCTCAGGACCGGGGTCACACCCCACTCCAACGAACCCGCTCCCACAGATGGAGCCTCCAGCAGAATCGGTATGGGTGTGGCTATCGGCACAGAGGATGGAACTGAGGAAAGAGATGGCTCCGTACCCCGGGCCGACGTGCCCGTCCCCCAATCCCTAGACTGAGGAAGGACCAGTTCAGAAGGAACCAAAGACTAAAGGGAGAAACTTGGAGCCGGGGTGAGATGCAGCATAGGCGCCGAGGTGATGGGTTCCAAGAAGGATATCAGAGCAGAAGGCTTCGGAACTGAGATGGTCAAAGGATGAGTGTAAGATGGAGCCCGTGGATAAGACAATCCAAGTCCTGCAGGTGGATGGGTCCTAGAAAATGAGGGAATCCCTATGGCTAAACAACAACTGGTCTACAAGATGCACCATGCCATGTTCCAAAAGGGTCCTGGTGGTGCTAGTGGATACTCCGGATGGAGAGTCAGGGCGTTCGAGGAAGGGGCTATATGCTTGGCCCAGGAATGGATTTACAAAAGGGGAGTTATCGGGTCCATGGTGCAAGGTCTGGCGGCACCAAAGTCTCTAATTTCGAGACCAAAAGTAAAGGGGTCAAATCCAGTTAGGTCGGTACAATGCTCGGTGAGGAAGTGGCACTCAGAGCCGAAACGGTCGGTTCTAAAATGGGAACTAGTGGCATAGTTGAAGGTGTGCCCTGAGCCAAAGTGACCACAGGTGCCAAAGTCGAAATAGGCGTAGTAAGGTCTATGATCAGTGTCAGAGGCAGGACCAGTGCCAAAACAGGCGCCGGTATTGAAGGTTTTGAGATGGTCGGAGCCGAAGAGGCAGATTTATGTTCTGAGGATAACTTTGGGACCTTTGATTTCCCAGGCTTGCTCTGATCACCTGATGGTGAAGAAGGAACAGAGTGGGATCTCTTTTTGTCCTTAGAAGGAGGGGTTGAGACCTCCATCGCAGAAATGGCCTCTGAGAAGGGAGACTTGAGTAACCCTTTCAGAATGAGTTTATTTTTGTGCTCATTAAGAGTGTGTTGACTGACACTCTGACAAATGTCACATGGAGGCTGCACCGAAAGGTGGGGCACTCCCAAACAGTACACACAGTCATCATGAGAATCACTGTTAGGTAATTTGCCCTTACATGAAGAACAATGCTTAAAACCTGAAGTACCTTTCTTATCGGACATCTTGATAGAAAAAAACACCATAGGCCAACTGTATAATCCAACTATAATGAAGTCAACTTCGTTCAAAAAGTCACAAATATAGCAATACACTGTATGTAGAGAAAAGAAAGGGAAACACCTGAATACAGGTCAAAGCTAGTAAGTTAAAACAGGAGAGAGAATACCAACAATGGTACTGAAAAATACCACAAGGGTAAGGGAGGAAAGGCTGTACCAACAATGGTACTTGAAAGTTTACCAACAGTAACAACAGGTAGAGGGAAAATAACAGGGTTAGGCAGAAGAAAACACACTAGAAATACTAATTGCTTAATAAAATATGAAGACATCCAAAGTTTTTCACAGAAATATCAAAAAAGTTTCACTTAGCTGAGAGCTCGGCTGAAACGCGGCTTTATGGCTACGTGGCAAATGAGATCTGAGGTAAGAGGAAGAAGGGCATTCTGGGTAGAGACTTAGCTTGAGAGTTTTTTTTGTCTGGCGCGAGCTTGGTAATAAGGCCAACTCGGTCCGAGGGCTCAGAACCGAACCCATCAGTGATGAATGGAAAGAAGATTAACAACATCAGATTACATGGTTACACACTAACCCACAAATAAAAAACCTGCTCTGAACAGACACTATCAAACTACTACAGTACATGATTAACACATTTTTTACTTTATTGTTTATACCAGTCGCCAGTAGACAGAAAACATAAGCTGAAAGAATGCAAAATAAATATATGGTTTACAAGTATGCAAATAAAGATTATATATAGAAAAAATACTGAACAGGCATACTTTAGACTCCATGAGCATTCACGAAAAAGAAGTTATGTACCTACCATAACGTTCCATGTTAGTTGTCTTCATCTCGCCTTCCTTCTTGCTGGTTGGGATCGGAAACGATCCTCGGCTCCGACTTGGCCATCTTCAATAGCTCAAGAGCTGTTTACTGGCTCAAGGCTACCCCTTATCCCATAATGCCTAGCGATAGCTACCCAGATCTCGTTTGAAATAGCTAACTCCAGACATAACAAGAGAATGAACCAGTCAAAAAATCAGTTGACTATACCTGCCATATTCTCTAAGTTAATAGAGGAAAACAAGAGAACACACAGCCAGTGAAACAGGAAAAAACTCCTCTCGGTCCACTAGGACAGGGGGACGGAGGGTGGGACACAAGGAAGGAAGGCGAGATGAAGACAACTAACCTGGAACGTTATGGCAGCCACATAACTTCTTTATGTTAGGTTGTCTATCTCGCCTTCGTTCTTGCTGCTTGGGACAGCATCCCTAGCACCTAAAATCCTGGGTGGCTCAGTGGAACAGACTCTTCAGAATAGTGGAACCAAAGTCAGCTTTGCTCCTGGAGACCATATCCAACTTGTAATGAGAAATAAAGGTATGAGGGTTTGCCCATGTGGCAGCTACACAGATAGAATCCATGGGCAACCTAGACTGGAAGGCTACAGAGGTGGCCAAGGCCCTAGTAGAATGACCTTTCGGTTTGATAGGTAACTCTTTGTTCCTTAACTGATAAATGAAAGAAATAGTGTGTGGACAAGGTTACCTTTGAAACTGGGAGACCTTGTTTGCCCAAGGCATAAGAAAGGAATAATTGGTCCAACTTCCTTATTTCCTTAGTTCTGTGCAGGTAAAAACGCAATTGCCTATGAACATCCAATTGGTGTAATTTGTACTCTGCCTTGTTGGTATGATTAGGGAAAAACACAGGAAGATCTAGAGATTGGTTTAAATTACTTTTTGAGCAGACTTTAGGAAGAAACGAAGGATTAGTCCTCAGAGCAACCCTGTCCTTATGAAAAACCAAGTAAGGAGGACGAACACATAGCGCCTGAAGTTCGGAGATGCGTCTGGCTGAAGTAATAACTACCAGAAAGAGCGTCTTCCAAGATAGAAACTTGATGGAGCAGGAAGCTGCTGGTTCAAAAGGGGGCAGAATTAAGGAGGTTAGGACTAAATTAAGGTCCCAAGGAGGAGGGGGATCTCTCACTGGAGGCCTAAGAAGAGTTGTCCCCTCTCAAAAAAGCTTTACAGAGCTTATGAGACAATGTTAGAAGTCGAAAAACCAACATGAAAGTTAAAAATGGCTGCCATTTGTACCCTGATCATAGCAGAAGTGGACCCGGAGTGAAACAGTTGTGCTAGGAATTCCAGAATTTCGTGGACTGGGGCTGAAAAGGGATCCACATAACGTTTCCATTTGCTAGCATAAGTTTTCCTCGTTGTAGACTTGTGAGAGGAGACTATAATGTCACGGACTGCTGGGAAGCCTGGCTAAGGTTGGAAGTGGAGCAACCAAGCTGCGAGCTGGAGAGTTTTGAGGGATTGATGCAACCCGCCTGATTGATGAACCAGGAGGTCTGGAATTGGGTCCAGAGTCCAGGGTTGATCAAGAAAGTAATGGTGCAGGAACGGAAACCATATCTGTCGAGGCCAGTAGGAAGCAATGAGGATCATTTTGCAACCCAACAATATTGCTTTCTGTATAAGTTTGGGTATCAGGGGGAAAGGATGAAAGGCTTAAAGAAGTCCCTGGGGCCAGTCATGGACTAGAGCATCTCTGGGTATGTGACCAAAAGTGGAAGAAGGGAGTAGTAGTTGCTGCATTTGCTGTTGAAGGAGGTGGCAAAGAGATCACCACAAGGCTGTCCCCATTTGCGGAAAATAAGATTCGCAACTTCCTGATTCAGAGACCACTCGTGAGGCATGAGGATAGCTCTGCTGAGCCTGTCCGCTATGACTTTGGATCTCCCGGGGATGTGCGTCGCAATCAGAAAACGTTGGGAGAAAATCGCCCACTGCCAAAGTCTGTGTGCTTCTCGACACAGGGGGTAGGATCTGGTTCCACCCTGCTTGTTGATGAACCACACCACTGACATGTTGTCCGTTTGAATAGCAATGGTCCCAGAAGGAAGAGAGTCTTGAAGGGCTTGCAATGTCAGGAGCATGGCTCTCATTTCCAGGACATTTATGTGCAGATGGTACTCGTGAGGTTGCCACGTGCCTTGGACTGTCCTGCCCAGATAATGCCCCCCCCTATCAGGGAGGCATCTGACGTCACTGTGGCTACCGGAGGGGGTTGTATGAAAGGTCTGCCCTGAGTAACTAGTGGGGAGACCATCCACCAAGAAAGATGTCTTTTGCATGCATCCATGATCATGATCATGTGAGTCATGGGTAGCTCTTGGAAAGACCACTGCGTAAACAG
Source organism: Protopterus annectens (assembly GCF_019279795.1). Taxonomy (NCBI): domain Eukaryota; kingdom Metazoa; phylum Chordata; order Ceratodontiformes; family Protopteridae; genus Protopterus; species Protopterus annectens. The sequence continues at coordinate 945,447,285 of NC_056733.1, forward strand.
AAACCACTGAAGAATTCTCATATGAAAGCATGCTAGTGGAATTAGGAGAATGGCTGTTGCCAAGGAACCCAGAGTTTGAAGGACATATCTGACTTGGACCCTTTTGCTCTGCATCAGAACCTGTACCTGCTGACGGACTGCGGACACCCTTTCCAGTGGCAGCCTTGCAAACATATCCCTTGTGTCTAAGTCTGCACCTATGCAAGTGATAGATTGACAGGGCAACAAGGCAGATTTTTCAAAATTTACTGTAATGCCGAGCTGGGTGCAGATTGTGATTGTGTAGTCCCATGCTTGTATGAGTTGATGCCTGGTGGTAGCAGTAAGGAGCCAGTCGTCTAGATACGGAAACACCTGGAATCCTTGACGTCTCAGGTGAGCCGTGATCACTGCCATACATTTGGTGAACACCCTGGGGGCTGTGGTGAGACCAAAGGGCAAAGCTCTGAAATGATAATGACTGGCCCCCAGCCGGAAGTGAAGCTATCTCCTGGAATGCCTGTCCATCTTTATATGGTTGTACGCGTCCTGAAGATCTATCAAGCACATCCAATTGTCCTGACCCAGAAAGGGTAGAATGGACTGTACCAGTGACCATCTGAAACTTTGTTCTTTGCACAGACCTGTTTAGTCTGCTGAGACCCAGAATCAGCCTCCAGTCCCCTGTCTTTTTTGGTACTAAAAAAAACCTTGAGTAAGTTCCGGATCTGTGCTGGTCTGCCGGGACTTTCTGGATGGCTCTTTTTTCTAGCAGTTTTGAAACTTCTATTACTGCTTGCTCCTTCAGATTGGGTGGAACATCTGGAAGGGTCTTCCTTGACTGTAAAAGTGGGGTTGATGGAAGGGAGTTTTGTAACCTCCGGATATAACAGACCGTACCCATCTGTCTTGTGTTAAACTTTGCCAGGCTTTTGGGTACAGCGAAAGTCTTCCCCCAACTACCTCCAGAGTTCAGCAACCAGGCAACCCTTCAGGGATGCAGGAAGGGCTCATCAGAGAGGGATTCTCTGTTGCCCTGGTTCTGCAGACCCCGTCTGCTACGAGGACGGCGTCTATTATTATTATTTCCCCCTCTGCCTCTGGAAAAAAAATCACTACGAGTGTCAGGCAAGGCTCCCTGAGATTTGCGGAACCACATCTTCCGACTCTTCTGACCCTTAGGGTAAGGTCTAGAAGGAGTGGAAATACGGACTCCCATGGCAGAGAGTCTTGCCTTCTTGCTCACACCTAGTCAAAGTGTCTTTCACCTGTGGTGCAAAAAGAAAGGAGCCATCAAAGAGAGTGTTGGTGAAGGAAGCTCGAAAGGGCTCCGCAAAGTTACACAGCTGCATCCACGCATGCCTCCTAAGGGCCACACCGGTACCTGCGGCTCTACTCGCCCCATCGGCTGCATAAGAAATGAGCCTCATGAAGGAGTTAACACCAGAATTAAACGTCGCTAGCTGGGAAGCTACCTTGGCTTGTGCTCCCTCAGCTGTTGGATCTTTAAGGGCATCTCCGAGCTCTTTAAGGAGATCCCTTTGAAGTCGGGTAAAATGACATAGGTAGTTCAGTGACCTCATAGAGAAGGTCGCTGAAGCGAATATTCGCTTCCCATATCTGTCCATCGTCCTAGACTCCTTGTTAGGGGGTTGGACAGACTAAGAGGTCTCTAACTCATTTTTGGTGGCTGCTGCTACCACCATGGCATCAACAGGAACACCTTTCGAAAGGAACTGCTTATCCTGGGGTGCTGAAATGAATTTACTAGGTCTCCTCGGAGTTGGTTCCACTGTATCAGGAGCTGACCAAGCCTTTCGAGCCACCACTGTCATAAGTAGATCGAAAGGCGGAGACACCCAGGAGGTGGAAGGTCGGTAACCGAAGGCATCCAGATATACAGACTCATCCTCAGTAGGGGCTAGGGGATTTCAGTTCCCTCTCTGCTTAAGCATTTCTAGGATGTCCGAGAAGGAAATATCTTCAGAGGGGGATCTCTGGGACCCTTCCGAATCATCTAAGTCTGTATCAGAAATGACAGACTGGGTGAGTCAATGTGCTTCCTCTTACACTTTTTCTTTCGAGGGGGCTCCTCTGAGTGATCAGGAGAGGCCTCAGAAGAGGAGGAAACACCCAATGGGGTGCCCTGGAGCATTGGTTCCCTAAGCTTAGGGTCTGGAGGAGGAGCAGAGGCTGGCACAGGCACTACAGGGGACGGAGCCGGTGGGGCTGAAAGTGGAGCTGACTAAGAGGACAGCACACGCTGCATGACATCGAAGGCATCCCTGCCACGATGCAGAGAAAGCTCCGGTTCCGAAGAAATAGGAATCTTTCTCCGCACCGAGGGGGATGGCTCCGAGACAGATGTTGGAGCTGAGCTCACCTGCGCCATAGCGAGAGTGAGAACGGGGTCGGACAAGGGTCCGATGCCACTCGCCCCCTCGGAGCAGACGAGGGAGCCCCGAACACCCAGATCCCTCAATGGAAGGTGCCACCAAGGGAATCGGAGCCGACGTCGGAACCAAAGGAGATAAGAGTTATCGGAGCCGACAGTTCCACTACTCGAACCCCAACGAACTCTGGCTCTGAACTCACTAGAGTCAGAGGAGGAACATCGAGAGAAGTGGACGGAGCCGATACCTGTTGAGGAGGGCTGGACAACAATTTAGCTAGTGCCTGCTACTTCAGCAACCTACTGACCACTCTCTCCACATCATGATCCAACAGCCTAGAGGATCGAGAGGAGTGAGGATCGGTGACCACGTTCGTTCTGAAGTAAAGGAGACTGAGGAGCCGAATGCACCGACTCTAAGGAAGGGGACCTCCGCCTCTTGTGGCTCCACGAAGGCTAGATTGTCTTGTCGGTGCCAGCCGGAACTGATGTAGAAGGTAAACCCTGAACCGAAGACGGCTCCGAACTTGGAGCTGACGGCTTAGTGGATTTAGGGGATTTTATTGGCTGTGAGTTTTTGGCCGGTGAATCCTGGGGTTTTAAAAGATCCCCAAGAATCAGCTTATTCTTAAGCTCCTGCAGGACTCTTGGACTAAAGGCATGGCAAATAGAACAAGAGTCCTGCAGGTGCACAGCGCCTAAACAATAGATGCAAGAAGTGTGCCCATCTGTCAGAGACATTTTCTGACAGCATGAGTCACACTTCTTGAACCCAGAAACCTTGGATTCCTTTGACATCCTTTACAGTAGAAAGAAACCAATGATAGCAACAATAACAAGAAGCAATATACAGTCTACAAAAAAACACACCCACTAGAAAGACTATAGATAAAGGTTTTTTTTTTTTTTTTGGAAGATAATAGGAAAGCCTCTAATTTAAACGGCTAGCCTATAAGAAAAAATAACAGAAGGAAAGCCTCTAACTTAAATGGCTAACCTGACAAGAAAAAGAGGGGGGTGAGGGGGTGGGGGAGAACTAAGTTAAACGAGTTCTACAAAAGGAGGGATACTATAAGATAAACAATTATCTATCACAGAAACAAAACTATTGCTAATAATAAAATACTAGAAATGGTAAATTCTAGTGAAAAAAGTTCACAAAAAACTCTATACAAGCCTGAGCCAGAAAAACACCTCGCAGCTGAAGCAGCAAATGAGATCTGTGTAGCTATCTCTACGCATTATGGGATAAGGTGTAGCCTCGATCCAGTAAACAGCTCTCGAGCTATTGAAGATGGCCGAGTCGGAGCCGAGGATCGGCTCCGATCCCAACCAGCAAGAACGAAGGCGAGACAGACAACTTAACATCATGCAATACAAAAATGGATTTTAGCCCTTTTCAAAGAAGAGGTGAGGAAATTAAATACCACCAAATGCCAAGAGAAATTAGCAAACTAGATTAACTGTTGATGTCTGTACACCAAGCGGTGAGACTTTACATCTTCCAGTTTTGCCATATTCAGCACTTTCTTTGCAAAAGGTAAGTGACAAAATATCAGAAAGTGACATACAACAGTATCTACAGATCCATAATCTCGTTTTGTGACCTGAAGTGCAAAACACCATTTAGGGGCTGCTTTACTGAAGACTTGGAATAAAAGGAAGGGTCTATGGCCAGGCAGGATGAGATAACTGAAACATGAACCTTTAGAACTGAGTAAGGCATGCCATTTTTGTAAAGGTCCAGCAGATAATCCAGGAGCACTGCATACATGCCTTACTTGGGTGTAACCCCTGGATATGCACCAGAAGAATCATCATTTTCATTGTGGTATAAATTAATTTCCTTGTTTTTGGTTTCCTAGACTCTCTCACAATGCTCTGCATAGCCTTAGAATACAGGCACCAACTGGGATTAATGGGAAATCATCCAAGCTGTTAGCCTTACAGTAACTAGGTTGTAGTGCAGAGGGGACCCTTTTTCTTAAGTGACAAGGTCCACATCAGGAGGCAACATTTTTCACTTTTCCCTTAGAAGGCTGTGTAGGAGAGAAAACAGTTTTGCCTTGACCACAAGGGGGGGCACAACTATGACTTTAGTGACGCTGCCTTGATTTTAAGCAGTAATCTAGGAATCAGGGGCACAGAAGGGAATGTGTACAGGCTGACATGTCCAATTCAGGGACAATGCATCTATCTTGTAGGCTACCAGTCTGGAGTTACTGTTATGCTGTATAACGTTCTCATGTGACTGTTTACAGATTAAGCAAAATGGTCTATTTCTGGCACACCCAACATTCCGATCAGATCACACACCTCCAAATTCTGGTCAGATCAAGAAAGACATGCCTTTCAACATTCATTCATTCATGAAGGTCTATCTGACGGCTACTCAGTCAGCTAGCACATTTATTGCGAAAGGATGTAAGCTCCTGTCAGAGTCATGGCCACCTCCTGGCTATCTCCTAAAAGTTCCTGTCCAAGTCATGTCCACCCCCTCCCCACGGGCTAACTCTTAAGTCTGCACAGTACACATGAACTATTTTCTCCCTGTTTAAGTTGCCACACCACAGTTGTACTGCCTGACATGAACTGGAGGACATGAGAATACGCAGCAAATTCTTTGGCCGTTATCACCTCCTGCTGATAAACATTCTAAAAGTAGAGTCAAAAAAGAAAACTTGTCCTCTGAGAGGAAGGTTCTCTGGACATTCATGTCTAGCTGTGCTCCTAGGAAGACCAGGCTCTGTGGGAGTGAGCCTGGACTCTGTGGGAGTGAGCCTGGACTTCTTTACAATGACTGAAAAGCCCTGGATCTTGAAACAATAGTCCAAAGTCTTGCATATTGCCTCAAAAAATGTAAATGAAAAAGAAATCCATCTAAGAGTAGACGTGAATGCCCTTTATCCTGACATGGATTATTAGAACCAGGCAAATGGTAAAAACTCTGGATGCAGTAACACAAGCTAAAGGCAAGGACGTGAACTGTAGTGAGTGTGTCTGTGCATGCCCCCCAGTGCAAACCTGAGGAACTTTCTGTGGTTCTTGGCAATGTAGATATGGAGGTAACCATCAGCTTGGTCTACAGTGACCATGTGGGCTTGAGGGGAAAGCAGAGTGAGAAGACTTTGGAGAGTTAACATTCCTGAACTATGGAATAGTGACAAACTTGTTTAAAGGACAGAGGCTCTGCATGGGTCTTCCTGTGACTTCCTTCCTTTCTTAGCAGCCAGAACAGTCTGGGGTTAGGATCCTGTTCTTTGGTCCCCTAAGGGTACTTTTGTTGTGGCCCCCTTCCTCCAGCTTTTCACATAGTATAGAAAGTATCAGAATCAGCTGGTCGTCTGGAACAGGGGCAGTTGCTCTGCACTCTGGAGTTTCTAAAAACTCTAACCTGTAACTCTGATGTACAATGATCAGGACCCACTGGTCCTGGGTAATGTTTTTTTTTTTTTAAGTTTTGAATGAAGAACGCCAAGTGCCTACCAAATCTGAGGGATGACAGAAGTGAAAGAAGAATAGAGGGCTGGGTTGAGATGAGCTTGTGTATGGGGAGAAAGTAGCCAAGTAGGGTCATGACTACACAGTCTGAGTCAGTGCCCTGGTAGTCCCAAGGCTTCTCCTTAGGTTTAATTTGCCAGCATTTTTTTCTTCTTTCCCTTTTCCCGACTTACTCCTGTCTAGTTTGTGATACAAGCCCACGATTTAGCTGGATAATTCCTGCTAAATTTAGGTGCCTGTGCTTGAAAAACTTGCTTGACAGACTATGTTTTGTCCTTTCTCCTCCAGTCTCTTGAAAACACTTTCAGCAAACGTTTCTTTTCCAGAGTTGCATTAAGCAGCCTCATGTTTGCATGGTCTGGTAGGAGCAGAGTTCTCAACCAGGCACGTCTCCAAATCACAGATTCTGTGGCTGTTGCCCTACACGAGTCATCCACTGCATCACAGGTTCATAGGTGAACACTAGGCTAACCATTATAAGCCTAGCCAATAACCACAGGTCAGAATCAAGCCCTGTATCTTGTATCTAAGAGGTGGAAGACCTTAACCATTATGCCAAATACACCACATAATCAAATCCATATTTGTGGACTGCTTGGCCACATAAGCAGAGAGGGTACAACAAGCATCTAGAATTTACGATCCTTATCTGAGATGCCTTACGCCTTCACCCTCATCCTCTTTAGCAGGGATTACTGAAACGTAAGCATGTTGGGCAGACAGTTCAGGGCTCTGACAGAAAGGGGTAGCAGATGTACAAGCCTTTTACCCAAATCTGTTGAGGAGTATCTTACTCTCATCGTCACTGAGAATAGAGTTTATGGATGGAACCAGAACAGATCACTTACTGGAATTCAGGGATTCCTAGTGATGGGATGGCCCAAGAGTCTTCGGCCTATGACAACATGCAAAATGCAGACGTGGCGGCCAGCAAAGTGGTCATATTGCAAGTCTTGTGTGTGACAGTGACTGCAAAAAGGGCTCACTGCATCCTGAGTCAGTGGACGCAAGACTACCAACACCATTTAACAGGATGTCCTCAGTCTCCTGATGGCATTCTTATGCTTTTTGATGGAAAAAGAAGTTATGTCTTACCATAACGTTCCATCTGTATTGTTGATCCACGTTCAAGTCATTACGCGTGAGTATCTGTTCCAACCTCGGAACCGAGCCAGCCATCTTCCAAGCTCGCATCAGCTACAAACTCTCGAGCTAAACTCTTACCCAGAATTCCCCTCTCCCTGTTACCTCAGATTGAGTTTGCAAGTCAAAAGAAGGTAGAGGCTACCTCTGGTCAAATGACCTAAAAGAACCGGATGGTGAGATCCACTAGAAGCCACAGGAGGGGGAAGAGGGAGGGTCTTAATGACTGAACAAGGATCAACAATACAGATGGAACGTTATGGTAAGATGTAATTTCTTTATCTGATATTGTTAATCCTCGTTCATTCCTTACGCATGGGACAGAGTCCCCAGCTACCTCTATTCCTGGGAGGCTCTCATGGAAGGACATTACTGAGCACCACAGAACCAAAAGATGCTCTTCCCCTGGAGGCCAAATCCAATTTGTAATGACTGATGAAGGTTTGAGGTGTAGCCCAAGTTGCAGCTGCACAGATGTCATGTAAAGAAGCTCTGGCATGGAAGGCAGCAGAAGTTGCCACCGACCTTGTCGAATGAGCCTTTATGGTAGTAGGCAATGGAATATTACGTTGTGTATAAATGAAGGTCACAAGGTCTTTCAACCATCTAGCCAATGTGACCTTAGCAACAGCACATCCTAATCTAGGTCCAGAATAGGCTAAAAATAACTGGTCTGGCTTACGAGAGGCCTTAGCCCTGTTCAAGTAGAAGCAAATTTGCCTGCGAATATGTAGGCAATACTCTCCTTTGTTTGAATGATTGGGGAAGAAAAAGTACAGTTTTGTACCTACCATAAAAATGTAGATGTTAGAGTGCTAATACAGCTACAGTCATAACAGATGGGTTCTCCTGCCGTCAGGCGGGTCCTCGGTCGGCCGAATTCCAAAGTCTAGGTCCGGCGTCGGTTGTCGTCGCTTCTTCCCTGACGTCAGTGCGACAGGGGTATAAAAGAACCAGCCAACGCCATTTTCTTCAGTCTTTCTTGCCCCAGATGTCAGGTGCCCCCAGAAGGAAGGCAATACATAAAATAATGTAATAATGCAATGCAATATAATCAAAAAACAGTAGTTGCAAGCAAATACACCATAAAAGAATACCCCTAGAGGGGAAGGTGGGAGGGAAACCTGGACTGCAGCTGTATTAGCACTCGAACATCTACATTTATGGTAGGTACAAAACTGTACTATGTTCATCGTGTATACAGCTGCAGTCATAACAGATGGGTAGAATCCCAAAGCTAAGAAAGGGGTGGTAGGCACTAGGTGGAGCTAGGAGGAGCCAAAATGCCCTGCAAGACTGCAATGGCAAAGCCTGCTCTAGACTTGGAGTATAATGGTAGGTTGTAGTGCTTAGAGAAGGTATGCACAGAACTCCAAGTGGCTGCTTCTAAACTATCCTTGGTAGGCACTCCTCTGAGGAAGGCTGCAGAGGTGGCTGTGGCCCTGGTGGAATGAGTTCTAATGCCTGTAGGTACAGTTTTGCCATGAAAGGAATAGAAAAAGCATATGCAGTGGGCTATCCATTTTGAGATTGTCTGTTTGGATAATGACTTTCCTTGAGCTCCTATGGCATAGGCCACAAAAAGCTGTTCTGATTTTCTGAAAGGCTTTGTTCTGTCCAAATAATAACGCAGTCGTCTGTGGATGTCCAAGGAATGCAGTAATCTCTCCCCTTTGTTTTGAGGATTAGGATAAAAAGTAGGTAAATGTATGGCCTGATTTAAAGCTACCCTGGATACCACTTTAGGCATAAAGGACGGGTTGGTACGTAATGAAACTCTGTCCTGATGGAAAATAATGAAAGGCTGGACAGTCATAAGAGCCTGTAGTGCTGAAACTCTACGAGCTGAAGTGATAGCCAGAAGGAAAGCTGTTTTCCAGGACAAATATTGTAAATATGATGAGGCAGCTGGTTCAAAAGGGGGCAAAGTCAGTTTTTTCAGAATGAAATTAAGATCGCAAGCAGGTATTGGTTGTTTTCTTGGAGGTCTTAAATTCTTAGCCCATCTGAGGAACTGTCTTAATAGAGGGTGAGAGAATAAAGGTGGATCAGTGTTGTATTCTGCAGAAATGGCTGAGGCATGGATTTTGATGGAGGAGAACAAAAGTCCACTGCTTAGCAGTTCGGCCAAATATTGTAGTATTTGAGGTAAATTCAGTTTTCCAGGGCACTGGCCCTTTTTCTCATTCCAAACACAAAAACGTTTCCATTTTGCAGAGTAAGCTTTTCTAGTTGATGGTCTTCTGGCCTCCAAAATGACATCCTGCACCTCCTTGGAGAGCAGGGCTTGCTGTGATGCTAAGGAATCTTCCATGCGGCTAGATTGAGTGTCTTCAGCTGACTGTGAAGAGTTTTGAAGCTGTGCTGAGTCAGAAGAAGAGGCATTAGTGGCAGGGTCCATGGTGGGGGATGTGTCAGGCTCCTTAGTAGTGGGTACCAGTGTTGCCTTGGCCAGTCCGGAGCAATGAGGATCATCTTTGGTCTGTCTGCTCTGGTCTTCAATAGGACTTTGGGCAGCAGAGGAAGAGGTGGGAAGGCATAAACTGTCATTGATGTCCAACTGAAAGAGAGAGCGTCCACTCTCCAGGCCTTTGGATGGATGATCCTTGAGCAGAATTTTGTCAATTGATGATTTTTGTGGGAGGCAAAGAGATCTATGTCTGGCCTTCCCCATTCTTGGATTATTTCTGTAAAAACTTTTGGATGCAACTTCCATTCGTGTGGATCTGTCATGTTCCTGCTTAGGTTGTCTGCCAGCGTGTTTTCCTTGCCTGGCAAATACTGCGCTTGTAGTTCCATTTGTAAGTCCATGGCCATGTTCCAAAGTGACATGGCCAGTCTGCATAGGGGATAAGAATGTGTTCCTCCCTGCTTGTTTATGTACCACATAACTGTGGTGTTGTCTGTTCTTATCAATAGCTGACCTGGTTGTAGAAGGTCCTTGAAGGCTGTAATAGCATTTATCACTGCTAGCATTTCTTTTTGACTGATGTGAAGATGCTTTTCTTTTTGGGTCCATTTGCCCTGAATGCACCGGTCTGTCATGTGCGCCCCCCAGGCGTAGTCTGTGGCGTCTGTTGTGATGACTTTATCTGCTTGAGGCCTGCTGAATGGAAGACCCGAGTTTGTTTGGCATGCTTGAGCCCACCACAGAAATTCCTTTTGCAGACATGGAATTAGTGGTATCATTGTTTCCAAACTGTGGCTGTGTTGAGACCATATGTTTTTTTAGGTACCATTGTAGTTTTCTCATATGCAGCTTTGCACATGGGATTAGTAAGATGCAAGATGCCATGAATCCCAGAGCCTGCAGGATTTTCCTTGCAGTCAGCCTGGTGCAATTTGCCAGTGCTCTGAAATATTGAATTAGTTGCCCCTGCTTCTCTGGCGTGAGGTAGGCCATCTGGGTGTTTGTGTCCAAATTGGCACCCAGGAAAATTATCTTCCGAGAGGGTATTAGTCTTGATTTCTCTTTGTTGACTGTGTATCCTAGAGAGTTTAATAACATTATTACATAAGCCAGATGTTTCAGAAGAATGTGCTTGCTGTCCGCTTGGATCAGGCAGTCGTCCAAATAAGGGTATATTTGTATCCCTTGAAGTCTGCAGTAGGCAATTACTGATGCCAGGCATTTCGTGAATACTCTGGGCACAGTAGATGAACCAAAGGGCAATGCATAGAATTGATAATGTATTGAACCTGCAAGAAATCTGCGGTATCTTCTGCAATTTTATCTGATTGGGACATGCAGGTATGCCTCCTTGAGGTCCAATGTTACCAGCCAAGACTCCTTGCCCAGCATGGGAAGAAGTTGCTGTAGAGTGAGCATCTTGAATTTTGGTACGAGTTGGAATGTGTTTAGGATGGAAAGATCCAAAATAGGTCTCCAATCTTTGCCCTTCCTTGGCACCAGAAATAGCCTGGAATAAAAACCTTGACCTTGTTCGTGCGTAGGTACCTCTTGAATAGCTTTCATGTTTATAAGATCTGAAATTTGCTTTTGTGCCTCTGCCCTTTGATTGTGTGGCAGGTTTGGCATGCCTTTCATTTTGGAAGGGTATGAAAATGGAATTTGTAGCCTCTGTTTATAATGTTGAGGATCCATTTGTCCTTTGTGACAATATGCCAATTTTTGAGAATAGTGCCAGCTTTCCTCCTAAGGGGCTGCCATTTGAGACCTGGTTGGCATGCAAAAGGGAAAGTCATTGGTTTTGCTTTCTGAAAGATTGCGAGTTGTCCTCACCACCTCTTTGTGTAGGAGCTTGCCATTGTCTGCCTCTGTACGAGTCTTGTGTTTGTCCTCTGCCCCTCGGGCGCCTGTATCTGCCTCTTTGGGGTCTGTCTGTGGCAGGAAAGGACCAGTTTTTGGAAGGCCAATTTCTACCAAAACGTGGGGGTTGAACCTGCAGAAATTCTTTCACAGTTTGCATTGATTTAGCCTTTTCCTCCATTTTCTGTAATACTTCCTCAGCATTTGCCCCAAATAGTACATCCTTTTGAAGAGGGGCGTCTAGTAATTTAGCTTTGACATGATCAAGCAAGGCTTGTTCCTTGAGCCAGGCATGCCTATGTATGACTGAGCCTGTAACAGCAGCTTTACATGAGGCCTCCAGAGCATCAAAACCACATTGTAAGGTATGTTTACCCACTTGTTCTGCACTATGCATCAAATCCTGCAACTCCTTCATGTCTGGTTGTTCAGGTTGTGACATTTTACTTTTCAATTGAGATAACAGAAACTGTTGGTATTTTAGCATATGAAACTGACAGTTTAAGGCCCTCATGGATAAGGTAGCCGAGGTATATACCTTTTTTCCCCACCTTTCTAAGGATCTGGAATCTCTCTCGGAAGGCAATGGGTTTTTGGCAATGGAGGCCTTAACTCCCTTGGGCTCCTGTGAGATGGTTTCTAGGTCAGCAGCATTGCTTTTGTATAGAAATTGGTGCGAGTCAGGAACCCTGTAGTACCTGTCAGGCTTAACTGGAGCTGGAGGGAGAGAGACCGGGTTAAGGCAGGCCTCCGAGTAAACATCATCTAGGATGTCCAGGACAGTATATAGCCAGAGGCCTGTGCTGGGGTAACAAAAGAAATTCCCTGAGCCTTTTCTTGGAATCTGAATAATCCTGGCCTTCCCAGTGGAAGTGTTCCCTTAAGGAATGCAGAGTTTCACCAAATGAGTAATCCTCAGGGGGGGATACAGAAGGAATAGATTCCTCTGCATCAGAGTCTTCAAAAGGGGAGTAAGACTGTTCCTGATAATCAGAGTGCTCTGAAATAATGGAGCCCTGATCAGAGGAGGGGGAATCTTCCTCCACGCTGGGTCTTTTGTCCGGAGGTGGCTGAGAACCTCCGATTAGAGTAATTAAATCCTCAGCCATTTTAAGCATCTGTTTCTTAGGCATGGGGCCTGGAGATGGGCCCTGTGCAGCTGGTCTCTTAGGGTGCATGGTAGCTTTAGACTTGGTGAAAGCCTTGATGGAGAAAGAAGAGGAAGGTCTGAAGACACCTTGAGTGGAGGTGGACCTGTCCACATTCTGTGTTTCAATGCCAAGCGTGGCTTCGGTATCTGTAGTCAGGGTGTGGGCAGAGGAGCCTGCGACCTCGGGTACAGGAGATACCGCCAAAGATGTGTCGTCAGTAATCAGGGGCTGCGTAGGTGCCTCACTGAGAACTGGACCACGTGTAGTCGGCTTTGGCATGGTGTCGGTAGAGGCCGCGGACCTCGAGTGTCGGTCCTTGTCTTTGCGTTTTTTAGACAAAACCGGAGTCGGAGTATCCGACGACACAGTATAGTTAAATGCTTTCCCAAAATAATGCTGGGCGAACTCCGCCCGACGCTTAATAGTGCTTTTGTTGAATGTAGCACAAAAACGACAGACCGAGACGTCGTGGTCTGGGCCTAAACAAGGTATACAGAGGGAATGGAAATCCTTATGCGGTATTTGCTTCCCACAAGAAATACAATTATTAACTTTGTCTGACATCGGTCTGAGGCAAGAAAAAGTTTCCCCAATGGGGTACTTAGCTTTTAAGAAGACTTCGGTTCCAAATTTTTTTGTAATCTCAGGAGCTGGCCGACCGGCACTTGCGAACTGCTTCTGCTTCGGGCACCGCGTGGCAAAAAAGACTGAAGAAAATGGCGTCGGCTGGTTCTTTTTTACCCCTGTCGCACTGACGTCAGGGAAGAACCGACGCTGGACCTAGACTTTGGAATTCGGCCGACCGAGGACCCGCCTGACAGCAGGAGAACCCATCTGTTATGACTGCAGCTGTATGCACGATGAACATCTGGCAATTCAATGGTTTGATTAATGGACATTTCAGAGATCACTTTTGGCAGAAATGAAGGATTAGTTCTCAAAGACACTATCTCTACGAAAACGAAAAAGCAAATATGGACTCTTGATGCATAAAGCTTGAAGTTCAGAGATACGTCTAGCTGAAGTAATGGTGACCAAAAACAAGGTTTTCCATGACAAATATCTGAGGTCGCAAGAAGAAGCTGATTCGAAGGGTGGCATTGTCGGAGCTTGTAGAACTAATGACAGGTCCCATGGTTGAATGGGTTGTCTAAAAGGGGGCTTCAGATGATTCACACCGTTTATGAAGGTCTTGCATAATTTGTGTGACATGAAAGGAGTCTTGGACACCCTCATGGAAATTAGATATTGCAGCCAAATGAACTCTAACGGTAGAGGCCGATAGACCCGATTGAAATAGGTCAGCCAGATACTCTACTATTATCGACACCGGTGCTGAGAAGGGATCTACTTGTTTTTCTTTCAGCCAACAGGTAAATCTTTTCCACTTGCTTAGATAAGTAATTCCAGTGGAAGATTTATGAGATGCAATAAGAATGTCCCGTACTGGTAAAGAAAGATTATTCTGCCTGGCAATCAAGGGAATTGGAGGAGCCAAGCTGTGAGCTTCAGGAATGTCCAAGCTGGGATGAATCAGGTTCTGCTCATGTGAGATCAACCCCGGAGTTGGATGGAGAATCCATGGTTGATCTAGCAGGTGAGGCCAAAGGAAGGGGAACCAAATCTGACAAGGCCAATATGGTGCTATGAGGATCACCTTGCTCTTCAACGGACAGGCTTTCTTCAGAAACTGGGGAATGAGGGGGAGAGGTGGGAATGCATAAAGAAGACCAGAGGGCCAATCGTGGACTACAGCGTCCCTGGGTGACTGTCCTGGAGGGGTAATCAGGGCGAAGTAGTTGCTGCATTTGTAGTTGGTCGGGAATGCAAAGAGGTTGCAGCAAGGACGGCCCCAGCGGTGGAAGATCTCCGCCACTATAAAGGGAATCAGGGACCACTCGTGAGGTTGTAGAATGCACCTGCTGAGTCTGTCTGCTATCACGTTGGAACTCCCGGGAATGTGCGTTGCTATAACAAAATGGTTGGTAGCCATCGCCCACTGCCATATTCTCATGGCCTCTCAACAAAGGGGGTAAGATTTGGTTCCACCCTGTTTGTTGATGTACCAGACCACCGCCATGCTGTCTGATTGTATCACAACAGTCCCAGACGGCAGCAGGGGATGGAATGCTTGCAATGCCAGAAGCACCGCCCTCAGCTCTAGAACATTTATATGCAGTTGGGCCTCCAATTCGGACCAAGTGCCTTGGACTGTGTCCCTGACATATCCCCCCACCCCATCAGGGAGGCATCCGTGGTCACTGTAGCCTTGGGCTGCTGGGGAGAGAAGGGGCGAGACCATTGTGACGGTTTGTGAGTCATCCACCAATTTAAATCCTGTTTGCACCTGTGAGTTACTCAAATCTTGGCTGAAAGAGGATATTGGAAAGGATACAATTGAGTTTGCAGTAGCCACTGTAGAAGCCTCATGTCATACCTGGCCAGGGGGACAATGGTGATGGAGGCTGCCATGGAACCCAACAGCTGTAGGACAGAGTGAGGTGTGGATTTCTCCCTTGAAAGGATTGGAATTAGTTGTTGCTTTATCCTTAGAATTCTGTGCCCTGGAATGGATGTTCTGCAATTCTTTGTATTCAAGATGACCCCTATGAATTCTGTGGACTGAGATGGGGTGAGATAGGATTTTTGCCAGTTTATGGTTATGCCTAGCCTTTCTGCAGAGAGGAGAGAGTATGCCAGGGCTTCTTCCAATAGCTGTCTGGTGGGGGTGGAGATGAGCCAGTCGTCTAGGTATGGGAACACCTGGAATCCTTGTAGTCGCAACTGAGCTGTGACAACTGCCATGCACTCTGTGAACACTCTGAGGGTTGTAGAGAGTCCGGAGGGCAGTACTCTGAACTGGCAGTGACTGGCTCCCACACAGAAGCGAAGGAATCTTCTTGACTGTCTGTCCACTTATGTGGTAGCACGCATCTTGAAGATCTATCGAGCACATCCAATCGTCTTTTTCCAAAAGTGGGAGGATAGACTGTATTGTGACCATCCGGAATTTTTGTACTCTTACAAACTTGTTCAATACACTGAGATCCAACACTGGTCTCCAGTCCCCGGTTTTCTTTGGCACCAAAAATAGTCTTGAGTAGAATCCGGATCCTATCTGGTCTGGAGGGACTATTTGGAGGACTCTTTCTTAGCAGCTTTGCTATCTCTAGTGCGGTTTCTTCCCTTTGACTGGGTGGAACGTCAAGTAGGTTTTTTAAAGGGACAGGACAAAGATCGAAGGGGATATGATAACCTCTGGTTATAATCCTTTGTACCCAAGAATCGGTGGTGATGGTTAGCCAGGCAGAAGGGTACAAGGAGAAACAACCCCCAACCACCTCCAGAGGAAAGGAGTTGGGCCGCTCTTCAGGAGTGCTGGTAGGATTAGCCAGGAAGAGAGTTCCTGGAACCCTGGTTACGCAGACCCCCCTCTGCCCTGAAAGGGGACACTTCTCTGTGAGTTTCCCCCTCTGCCTCTAGGGGAGAACTCGGCCTGTGTGTCAAGGAAAGGACCCGGAGACTTCTTGAACCATATCTTCCCACTCTTTCGGTTTCGGGAGAAAGCACATTGAAGGGAAGAATAATGGACATGTACGGCAGAAAGGGTCTTACTGTCCTGTTCACATCTGGCCAGTGTGCTTTTAACTTTGGGTTCAAATAACGAAGAGGCTTCAATGGGAGCGTTAAGAAAGGAAGCCTTAAAGAGTTCCGCGAAATTGCACAAGCGCATCCAGGTGCGTCATCTCAAGACCACGCCTGAACCTGACGCTCTAGCTGCTCCTTCTGATGCGTGAGATATCAATCGCATAGAGGAGTTAGATATTGACTCAATGGTAGCCAGCTGAGAGGCCACTTTGTCATGGACATCATCAGACACGGCACCAGCCAAGGTTTCAGAGAGCTCGGAAATTAGATCTCTTTGAAGCCTGGTAGTGTGTGCCATATAATTCAGGGACCTGATAGCAAAGGTCGCTGATGCAAAGGTGTGCTTCCCTATCCTGTCCAAGGCCCAGGGCTCTTTGTTGGGCAGATGGACAGTCTGGCTTTCTTCTTCCGCCAGATCCTTTTTGGTTGCGGCTGCCACCACCAGAGCATCCACAGGAAGACCTTTGGACCAATGTGGATAAATAGCAGGAGGGGACAAAATCTTATCTGGCCTCCGGGGAATAGCCTCGACGGTGTCAGGAGCCTTCCACACACGCTGCATCATGAGCTGGATCAGTTCTTCATCACATGGAGTAACCCAGGAGGTAGGGGGCCGGGCGCGAAAAGCCTGCAGGAACACAGACTCCTCAGAGGTCAGATTAGAGGGCTGCCAATCACCTCTCTGTTTAAGGATTTCAAGGATATCACCAAAGAATACCTCAGAGGGTGACCGAGGGGACCTTTCCCCATCATCAAACTCTGCGTCTTCAGTGAGGGACTCCTCTGTGGAATCCATGTGCTTCCTCTTGCACGAACTTTTCCGGTGAACTTCCTCAGAGGGGGAAGCTGGGGAAGACAATGGAAAGGGGGTTTCCTGTGGGAATACATCCTGAGGCCCTTGCACCCGGTGTCCGCTAGGTGCAACTTGTGAACATAGCGGTCCAGATGAGGGCGGGGAGATAGACAGCACAGTATCGCTAGCAGACGCCAGAGCCTTCTACATCAATTGGAAGGCAGGTCCACCTGAAGAGGGGTGAGTATCCAGGACAGGGGGTCACCCCTAAGTGCCTGCTGACCAAGAGTCCCCGGATGGCTGCGAAACACCAAATTACGCGTTTCACAACTATCATCCTAGGTTGTAGCAAAACTCTGCCACGAAAGCAACTGCGGTTCCTTAGTGAGGTCCATAAAGAGAACCGTAGAGGGGGAAGACTGTGCTATATCAAGGGGCTTCAAAGGCAATGAAGGAGAATAAGAAGAGGTCTTTGGCGATGGGTGATCACCTCCCAAGGAAGGATACGTCATGGGGGGCTGGATACCTCTGGCCAGAAGCACTTGATCCACAAGACGCAACATGTCGTGTTCAGAAAGGGTGGACCTCAACAGACACCGCTGAGAGAGAAATAGGTCTATCCAAAGAAGAGACAAGCTCGGTGCCCACCCTCACCAGTCCGCACTGTGAACAAAGGTGCAGAGAGAGACTGAACTACGGGTGTCTGTATCGAGGAAATCATTGGTGCCGAGGTCACGGTCTGCACTGACAAAAAGATCGGTGCCAAAGTGGTTGCCGGTACCAAAGCTGGAACCGAAACAATTGGTGTCAATAACTGAAGCGTCTGTTCCGGGTAAGATGTTGGAGCCGATGTGGTTAAGGTCTGCGCCGACTGAACAGTCGGTGCCGATGTAGTAGCAGTAGTCTAAACCGAGGAGCCCCTCGGTACCGATACAGTAAAGGCTACAGTAGATGGAGCCGAAATCAGAGATGGCGCCGAAGGTCTAGGCACCGAAAGCGCTGGGGCCGACAGAGTGAGCTCCAAAGTAGAACGCTTAGCCTTCTTGGGTCTTGGTTGGCGGGAGTCCCCAGCCGGGGATGAAGGCAGAGACTTGGCCTTTGTAGGATCATCCGATTTTTTTCTTACGGGCTCTAGGAGGGGTTGAAGCCTCTGACCCAGAAATAGCCTCTGAAAAGAGAGATTTAAGAAGTCCCTTCAGAAACAATTTATTTTTCCTCTCAATCAAAGTTCTGTTGGAAATGTTCTTACAAATACCACAGGGCGGGTCAACAGATAAGTGAGACACACCCAAGCAAAAGACACACAGAGTGTGCATCTGATGTAGGTAATTTGTGTCCACAATCTGAACACCTTTTAAATACTGGACTACCTTTTTTATCTGCCATGATAGAAAAGGCGAAAGAAGAAAGGGTACCAGCAATGGTATGAAAGAATACCCAAAGGTTATGAAGAAAGGAAGGGTTTACCAACGATGGTAAAGGAGACAATACCTCACGGTAAAAAGTGCAGAGTAAAGAGAAGGAAACTCAAGGAAATATAGTCGCTAAATGCGATAAGGTAAGAGACAACAAATTAGAAACTTTTTTGACAGGAAACGTTAAATTAGACTAGTCTGACAACAAATATCTATACTTAGCTCAAGAGATGTAGCTTGACTGATGACCGAATGGCGACGAGGCAAACGAAATCTGAGGAAACAGGGAGAGGGGAATTCTAGGTAAGAGTTTAGCTCGAGAGTTTGTAGCTGACACAAGCTTGGAAGATGGCCGGCTCTGTTCCGAGGTCGGAACAGATACCCACATGTAAGGAATGAACGAGGATTAACAATATCAGATTGTTTTTTTCTTAAGCTGAAAGTTCCCTGGAGGCCTTGGCAATAGCACAAGTGCTTGGAGAAAGTACAGTTGTGTACACTTACCATAAATGTAGATGTTCGAGTGTCTTCACTGTTGCAGTCATGACTGTAGGGTTCTCCCCCGCCGGCAGGCAGTCCTCGGTCAGCCAGAATCCCAAAGTCTGGGTCCGGCGTCGACTGTTCAGCCGTGTTCCCTGACGTTAGAGCGCCAGGAGTACAAAGCTGACAGCCGACGCCATGTTCTCCAGTTTTTCTTGCCCCAGATGTCAGGAGTTCCAAAATGAGTAAGGTCCCATACCCTTAGCAAATACACCTTAGAAGAAGGGTGAAAAAAGGAACCACACAAAAGAAAAAATAAGAGGGGACAGGAGGGAGGGAAACCCAGACTGCAACAGTGAAGACATTCGAACATTTACATTTATGGTAAGTGTACACAACTGTACTATGTTCATCGTGTTTTACTGTTGCAGTCATGTCTGTAGGGTAGAATCCCAAAGCAGAATGAAAGGGAGGTGGTCATAAAGTAGAGGGGGCGGCTATAAGGCCCTGCAAGACTGCAGAAGCAAAGCCTGCCCTAGACTTAGAGTAGAGAGGTAGATTGTAGTGCTTGGAAAAAGTATGCACTGAACTCCAAGTTGCAGCTTCCAAAATGTCTTTCGTAGGAACTCCCCTGAGGAAGGCAGCTGAAGTGGCAGCAGCTCTGGTAGAGTGAGTCCTTATACTCCCTGGGATTTGCTTGCCATGGTGTGAACAGCAAAATCGGACTCCATGAGCAATCCATTTAGAAATGGTCTGTTTTGAAATGGCTTTACCTTGGCAACTTGAAGCATAAGAAATAAACAATTGCTCTGATTTCCTGATGTCCTTGGTTCTGTCCAGGTAAAAACGTAGTTGTCTGTGTACGTCCAAGGAATGTAAGATCCTTTCCCCTTTATTTTGAGGAGTGGGGCAAAAAGTTGGCAAGTGAGTAGTTTGATTTAAAGCCACTTTGGAAACCACCTTAGGCATGAAAGTAGGATTAGTCCTTAAAGACACCCTGTCTTGATGAAAAATAATATAAGGTTCCACAGCCATGAGAGCTTGCAACTCTGAAACTCTCCTGGCAGAGGTCAGAGCTAACAGGATGGCTGTCTTCCAAGATAAAAACTTGATGTCAGATGTGGCAGCAGGCTCAAAAGGAGGTAAGGTGAGCTTTTCCAAAACATAATTGAGATCCCAAGTAGGAATGGGAGGAGATCTAGGGGGTCTTAAGTTCTTAGCTCCTCTGAGAAACTGTCTCATGAGCTGGTGGGAAAAGATTGGAGGGTCTGTATTATAATGAGCAGAAATAGCAGAGGCATATATCTTTATGGAAGAGAAAGACAGACCCTTATGTAAGAGGTCTGTCAGGTAAAGTAAAATCTGAGGAATGTTAGGAATAAGAGGATCAGAATCCTGAGCCTGCATCCAGGAACAAAATCTTTTCCATTTTCCTGCATAAGACTTTCTAGTGCTAGGACGTCTGGCTTCTAAAATGACATCCATAACCTGCTTGGGTAGGAGAGAATGATTCAAAGACATTGGATTAACCAGTCCACCAGGCTGAGAGTTTTGAAATGGGAGTGTAGAACCTGACCCTGGTGTTGGGACAGAAGGTTCGGAGTCTGTGGTAAAACCCAAGGGGGCTCCAGACAAAGGTTTTTCAGTGTTGGGTACCAAAATTGTCAAGGCCAGTTTGGGGCCAGCAAGATTATCATTTTAGGTTTCTCCTGTTTGATCTTTAATAATACCCGTGGAAGAAGTGGAAGAGGTGGAAATGCATATCCCGAGAGGTTTCTCCAACTGAATGATAGTGCATCCACTTTCCAAGCTTGTTCATGGAAAGTCCTGGTGCAAAAAATCTGTAGCTGATGATTGTGGTGGGATGGAAAGAGGTCTATGTGAGGACATCCCCAGACTGCAGTAATCATTTTGAATATTTCGGTATCCAGCATCCATTCGTGTGGGTCCGAAAGGTTTCTGCTCAGACTGTCTGCCAGGAAGTTTTGCTTCCCTGGTAGAAACTGTGCTTGAAGGTCCAGATTGCAAGCTAGAGCTGTGTTCCAAAGATCCATGGCTAGTCTGCAAAGGGGGTAGGAATGAGCTCCCCCTTGCTTGTTTATGTACCACATAACTGTGGTGTTGTCTGTCCGTATCAGTAGTTGTCCTGGTTGTAGAAGATTCCTGAAGGCCAATAGAGCTTTCTGAACGGCTAACATTTCCTTTAAATTGATATGCAGGTGCTTCTGATCCTTTGCCCAAAGGCCCTGCAGACAGTTGCCCAGAAAATGGGCTCCCCAAGCATAATCTGAGGCGTCCGTGGTCAGTACCTGAGTGGCAGGAGGCAGACAGAAGGTTTTTCCTTTGTTTAGAGTACATGCCTTGGACCACCAAAGGAATTCCTTTTGAAGACAAGGCAGGACGGCGATCAGTATGTCTAAACCGTGGCAATGCTGAGACCATACACTTTTTAGGTACCACTGTATTTTCCTCATATGTAGTCTTGCATATGGTACGAGAAGGATGCAGGAGGCCATGTAACCCAAAGCCTGCAGGAATCTCCTTGCAGATAGCTGAGTTAAAGTTGCCAAGGTTTTGAAAGTTGAGGCCAGCTGTAATTGTTTTTCGTATGTCAGAAATGTCATCTGGGTTGTTGTGTTTAGAGAAGCGCCCAGAAAAATTATCTGTTGTGAGGGTGTCAAATTTGACTTTTTTATGTTTACAGTGAATCCCAGGAACTTGAGAAGATTCTGAACAAACTCTAGATGCTGGAGTAAGACATCCTTGCTGTCTGCTTGAATAAGACAGTCGTCCAGATAAGGGTAAATTTGAATTCCCTTGAGTCTACAATAAGCTACTACTGGAGCCAGGCATTTGGTGAAGACCCTGGGTGCAGTAGAATCCAAAGGGCAGCGCAGAGAATTGATAGTGCCTCGATCCGGCCTTGAACCTGAGGTATTTTCTGCGTTCCTGCCTGATGGGAATGTGTAAATATGCCTCCTTTAAATCCAAAGTTACCATCCATGCATTTTTGGTCAGCATTGGAAGTAGCTGCTGTAGAGTAAGCATCTTGAATTTTGGTATTTCTAGAAAAGTGTTCAAGACTGACAGATCCAGAATGGGTCTCCATGAATTTTGCTTCCTGGGGACTAGAAAGAGCCTTGAGTAAAAACCTTGTCCATCTCTGAAAGTGGAACTAATTCTATGGCTTTCATAGCCAAGAGAGCGTCCACCTGGTTTAAGGCCTCTGACCATTGATGTTTTGGAAGATCTGGCCATCCACTTGGCCTTGGTAAGGTATGAAAATGGAATTTGTAACCTCTTGAAACTACATCCAGAACCCACTTGTCTTGGGTTATACGAGTCCAATTTAGGTGAAAAAGAGAAAGTTTTCCTCCGAGAGGGGCTTCCAGGCAAGAAGTTCCTGCAGCCCAACAGAGGGAGTCATTGAGTCTGTTTTCTATGAGCTTGCGACCTGTCCTCTCCTCCCCTAGGGGTGGAAGCAGTCCACTGTCTTGGTCTATAAGAGGCTTGCGTTTGAGGCCTTCCTCGGGAGCGTCTGTATCTACCCCTCTGAGGCCTGTCTGAATTGGGAAAGGACCAATTTTTTGTAGGCCAATTCCTACTAAATCTGGGTGGCTGTACTTCTAAGAAATCTTTAACTGTTTGCATGGATTTTGCCTTGTCCTCCATCTTTTTAAATCACCTCTTCAGCTTTAGATCCAAACAAAACATTATGCTGAACAGGTGCATCTAATAATTTAGCTTTTACTTGATCTGGCAAATTTTGTTCCTTTAACCATGCATGTCTTCTAATTACTGTGCCAGAGGCAGCAGCCCTACAAGAAGCCTCCAAGGCATCAAATCCACAGTGTAAACCATGCTTCCCAACTTGTTCAGTGGCATGCATTAAGTCATGTAATTCCTTATCATCAGCACAGGCGGAAATGGAAGTTAGCTTTTGTTTTAAAACAGACAGGAGAAATTGCTGGTATTTCAGCATATGAAACTGACAGTTTAAAGCCCTAATAGATAAAGTAGCATAAGTGTACACTTTTTTGCCCCATCTTTCTAAAGATCTGGAATCCTTCTCAGTGGGAATGGGGTTTTTAGCAGAAGCGGCCTTTATGCCCTTAGGACCCTGAGAAATGGTTTCAGGGTCAGCAGTAGGGTTCTTGTATAAAAACTGGTAGGAATCAGGAACCCTGTAATATCTGTCACGCTTAACAGGAGCTGGAGGAAAAGAGTCGGGAGTTAAGTTAGCCTCCGAAAAAGCATCATCAACAATATCCAAAATAGGAGGAATATCCAGGGGTCTATGTTGGGGAAGAAGAAGAAAATCCCTTAGTCTTTTCTTAGATTCCGAATACTCCTGTCCTTCCCAGTGGAAATGTTCCCTCATTTCATGCAAAGTTTCCCCAAAAGAGAAATCCTCAGGGGGAGAAGCTGAAGGAATGGATTCCTCAGCATCAGAATCCTCATAAGGAGGGAAAGAATATTCCTGGTCAGAAGAAAAAAATTGAAGAAACAGAAGCCTGATCAGAGGAGTCGTAATAAACTTCCTGCCTTGGCCTTTTATCTGGAGGGGGATGTGAACCCCTAATCATAGTAAGTAAGTCCTCCGCCATCTTAAGTAACTGTTTCTGAGACTTGGGAGCTGGATCAGAAGAGGCCTGGGCTGCAGTCTTTGATTTGGAAGGAGTCTTTGCCTTTATTAGAAGCTGAGTAGGCCTGAAAACCCCTTTGGAAGCCGGTACCTGCACAGTGGCTCCGGACCCATCCGAAGGAGCATTGTCCGAAGGTCCTGCAACAGAAATATTCAAAGGCCTAGTTCCTCCTCGTGGGAGTCCGTTTCGGCTATCGGTTCTGAAATGGCCGACGACAGGGGCTGCAAAAGCGCCTCACTGACGACGGCCGAACCTGAAGCTGGCTCGGCTTGTGCGATATCGTCTGATTTGGACCTCGGAGGCCTGTCTTTGTCCTTGCGTCGTTTGTGAACTCCGGTAGCTGAAACCGTATCCGACGACATTTTGTAATGAAAACGCCTACCGAAGTAATGAAATGCAAAATCATACCTTCGTTTAATAGTACGTTGATTGAATCTAGCACAAAACCGACAACTAGCTACGTCGTGGTCAGGGCCTAAGCAAGGAATACAGTAAGAATGAAAATCCTTATGAGGTATTTGCTTCCCACATGAAATACAATTATTAACTTTTTCTGACATTGGACTGGAGCAAGAAAAAAGTTTCCCGAACGGGGTACTTAGCTTTGAGTAGGAGAAGAAAGTCTTCGGAATGAAGAATGTTTAGAAAAAAAAATTGTCAGGAGTCAGCCGACCAGCACTTGCGAACTGCTATCACCGCACGGCAAGAAAGACTGGAGAACATAGCGTCGGCTGTCAGCTTTGTACTCCTGGCGCTCTGACATCAGGGAGCATGGCTGAACAGCCGATGCCGGACCCAGACTTTGGGATTCTGGCAGACAGAGGATTGCCTGCCGGCAGGGGAGAACCCTACAGTCATGACTGCAACAGTGAAACACGATGAACATCCAGGCACATATGTACTTTTTTGTTGCAAATCACGGAGGAGTCTGAACCTGAACCTGGGGTCAAGTTTGTACAATGCAGACATGCATCTACATCATGCTCTGGGCCAGACATATAAAGGATTTGTTTCCCATGTAAGTTGTTTACTTTTACAGAAAACTCAGAATCAAAGTCTTTATCTGTCATTAGATAACCAAAACATTATACAAAAACAAGAAATTCCCCTTTGGGGTACTTACCTAGGTTCTGGAAGCAAGAAAGCAGGATGACCAATGGGCTAACAATGTTAGTTGCATTCACTGTTAGCTGACTGTGGAACAAGAAAAATCTGAAGTTGGCATCAGATGACACCCCTGTTAAACCATGATGTCCTTATCTGGCACTGGTATGGTGTTTATCATTTCAGCTGGTCTACTGACCCTTTTCAATAATGACCTGACTGGGATACAGAGAATATCATGACATTTGTTTTGTTGGGGTTGATCAGAAGCTTGATTTCGGTAGCACAATTACAGACCACAGATAAGTTCCCTTGGAGTTTTGCCTAAAGAACGTAGAATGACTTGCTAGAGTCACGCAGTAATACAACGCCTGCACACAATGGTGTAGAGCCAGATACGGTGCCTGTGTACAATGGTGTACAGCCAGGTACGGCACCTGTGTACAAGGGTGTAGAGTCAGGTATGGTGCCTGTGTACAAGGGTGTAGATCCAGGTACGGCGCCTGGTGCAGCGTGCACTGCCTGTGTATACTGGTAAAGAATCTGCGTACACTGGCACAGCACCTGCATTCACTGGTACAGTGTCTAGGTCCTGTGTACATTACTTGGCACAGTGCCTACATACACTGGTACACTGTCTAGCACCTGTGTACATTACGTGGCACAGCGCCTGCATACACTGTTACAGTGTTTAGCGCCTGTGTACATTACTTGGTACAGCACCTGAATTCACTGGTACAGTGTCTAGCTCCTGTGTACATTACTTGATATAGCGCTTGCATACACTAGTACATTGTCTAAAGCCTGTGTACATTACTTGGCACAGCACCGGCATACATTACTAATCGTTGGGAGGTCAGTGTAAGATCATCTATGTAAAGACAGAATAGAACTGGGCACAGAACAGATCCTTGTGTACACTAGTTCTAAGGACATCATTAGCTGAGAAGTTGTTTGCATGCAGTTGAAAGGTTTTGTCCTTTAGGTAGTCTACGAACCACATTACTACTGTGTTGTCATCAAGCCCAAGTCCAGAAAGTTTACTGATTAAGGTGTGATTACTGTGTCAAAAACATTACTCACATCAACAAAGGAAACATGATGTATCATTATAAACAGTATTGTTTCAGTAGCAGGTATAAGGGCTGTTATTGTGCTAAATGCATTACAGAATCCATGTTGCTAGTCACAGAATACACTAGCTATTTATGTGCTTCAGTAACTATACACAAAGAAGTTTTCCAAATATCTTAGTAATCAGAGAAAGACTGGAGGGCATGATGGAAATATAGACCTTGTTCAGTGCATGCAACTCTGTTAGAATGTGATGATTTCGGGGTGTATTACTGGTGGTGGTTTTGGAGGTATGATGGGAATATAATCCTTGTTCAGTGCACGCATCTCTGTTAGGACATGAAGATGTCGGGGTGTATTACTGGTGGTGTTTTGGAGGCATGATGGGAATATAATCCTTGTCCAGTGCACGCATCTCTGTTAGAATGTGAGGATGTCTGGGTGTATTAATGGTGGTTTTGGAGGCATGATGGGAATATAATCCCTACTCAGTGCACACATCTCTGTTAAAATGTGATGATGTCGGGGTGTATTAATGGTGGTGGTTTTGGAGGCATGATGGGAATATAATCCTTGTTCAGTGCGCGCATCTCTGTTAGAAAATGAGGATGTTGGGGTTTATTACTGGTGGTGGTTTTAAAGCCATGATGGGAATATAATCCCTATTCAGTGCACACATCTGTTTAGAAAGTGATGATGTCAGGGTGTACTCATAGTGGTTTTGGAGGCATGATAGGAATATAATCCTTGTTCAGTGCAAGTATTTCTGTTGGAATCTGAGGATGTTAGGGTGCATTACTGGTGGTGGTTTGGGAGGCATGGATAGGAAGGCTTGTTCATGGGTGCAGTAACAAGGAGAAGGGAAAAGGTTAGACAGGATAAAGGTTAAGTGAATGAGAGACATAACTTTGTAGAAGAAAAGGATGATTACATTACATGTTTGAAAAGATGAGTAGAGCGGTTAAGTGAGTATGTGACATGGTATGTTTGTCTAGGAAAAAGAAAAGTGCTTTAGCTCAAGTAAACAAAGATTTGAAATTGTATAAGAAAAAGGAAAGTAGTGCAGCAGGGGATGGACTGGGGTAAAACGTTACGGATTACAGGAGGGGTGTAAGCCAAGGGTGCTTTCATTTGTATAGTATGCCAGTGGATATGGGGATCTAACTATTCTAGCATTTCAAATGAGAGGAACATGAGACAGAAGATATAGTACAGTTGTGTAAAATCTTACCATAATGGTAGATGTCCTGTCTCTTCACTGTTGCAGTATTCATTACATTAGGGATCCCCTGCCAAGGGTGGCCTGATGTCTGGCCAGTATAGCAAAGCCTTTAGGTTGCTTTAAGGTATGACGTATGTCACACGTATGCTCCTCGTGTAGGATAGGGCATAAAGGTAATGCCCGGACATACCATCCTCAGAACTGAGAGGAGTCCAAAGAAAAGAGAGGTAATCAGTACATCCAGAACAGAAAAGGACCAGGGAGGGAGTGAATATTTACAACTTTGTCCTTTTTAGGCCTTTAGCCATAATTCCCGGACTAAGAGATTGAGTGGTATGATGAAAGAAGGGGAACTGACAATAACGGCACAGCGGTATGATGAAAAAAGGGAATTGACAAGAACGGTGCAGTGGTTGCATTGTTGCCTCACAAGAGGTTCTCTGGTTCAATTCTCGGCTGGGGTATCTTCTGTGTGGAGTCTGCATGCCCTTCCCTGCGTTCAAGTGGGTTTCCTCTGGATGCCCAGTTTTCTTCCCACATTACAAAGACATGCATCTGGAAAGTTTCTCCACGGGCCCCCACTGAAAACGGGCTTGTTCCAAGTCGGACTTTCCTGGTAAACAAATGTTAAATAAATAAAATACAATAAAACTTACAGGGGCTGGGATCATCAAATATCAACAATTGTAATACAATCCAATGACCTTACAAAGTAGCAGTCCCAAACATGGCTACTCTCCAGCCATGTCTTAGAAAAAGAATCAAAGAACTTGAGAATTTGTAAAAAGGGTGTTTGAAAAGAGTGCTAGTTACCACAGTTTAGAAACTCTTATTTTAAGAGTGTGTGTGTGTGTGTGTGTGTGTGTGTGTGTGTGTGTGTGTGTGTGTGTGTGTGTGTCAAAGCAAAATCTAGGAACTTTCAGGGCAGGCAGACCACCACCAGAATTACTCTGAGTGCCTTGCAAATGCAGGGGCACAGTCAGCCACATCAAATTCTAACTGACTAACAAAGGGGGTTACTAAACCATTTTCCAATTTGACATACCAGGATTTGTTTACAGCTGATATGTGGAATTGCAGGGAACACTTGAAGGAAAGTATTTACAATTAGTTGCAAGCACTGATAAAAAGTTATTTTAACTATTGTTATCACAGGGACCTAAGCAGATTCTTTGCTATTTGCCCTAAGCAGCTTTTTCTTGATAGTTGGTCTAAGGGAACTGTGCTACTTGCCCAAAGCCTTGAGGGGAAATACAGCTCTGGACATATAATTGGCCATTTTGCCAACCTGCAGACAGGCTAACTGAAGTAAGGGCTGCAACAGTGAATAGTACAATGAGCATCTAACATTATGTTAAATATGTAACTTCTGTAGCTTTAATAATTCAGTCTGTCCACTTAAAAACATGGCACATTCCCCAGCTATCTTTCTTTGCTGGATCCATGACAACACACACACACACACACACTACGGTGGCTCTAAAGGAACACCTACAATTTGAGATCACAAACAACTTACAATGTTTTGAATAAGTACGCAGTAAAGCCCAAGTCAAAGAAGCCTAAAGCTACAGAAGTGGGCATGGCACTTGCTGAATAAATCTTTGGTTTTCCTGGCATGGTCTTATTGCTAGAAACATAACAGACAGACAGCCAGCCACCTGGACAGAGAGACTATAAATGTGTTTTGCCTAGTTTGCTCATAACAAAGGAAATAAAGATGGTTGTCTGTCCTGTGACCTTCAGTTCTGTGACTGTAGAAACAACCGTCTGTACAGCAAAGTGATAAACTCTGTATTTAGTTATTTTTACAACTTCTGAGAAGAACAGTGGGACACACTGGACATACAGTGAACTAGACCTCACAGAGGCTCAATCTTTACAGAAAAGTATGGGGGACAGAAGGAGAGTGGCCTGTAGTTCAGAAACCCTCCTTGTTAATGTTTCCACTGTGACGCCCCTGCGCTGGCCCAGTAATCAAGGAGAGTCAATCCTCACCACTAGCACCAGTGAGGGATGTACACATTGGGAGGATGACAAGTACACACACAGTGAAGTACAACTTCCCCTAAGAGCACAGACAGATCACAGTCAGTCTGGGGCTGGTTTCTCCCTAAGACTCCTCACTGGCACATCTATAGGGTTAAGATCTCGGCTGAGGAGTCAAGCCAAGACCTCCAGCACCCTGTGTGTCCAATCAGTGCAATAGGGTTGTGTTTTTTGCCCGATTTCTTAGTTCTTTACATTTTTGCAAATGGAAAGGGAGCATAGTTTTTACCCACCTTTTGCATGCAACAGAGTTAAGAATGTTAAGGACCAGACCCACAAATACCACAACCCCGAGATCCTACACAACTCCCTAAGTGATCACTCCCCTGTGAAAGTTCTCAGATACACTCCTCATTTCACTAGGCCTCACAGATACATAACCTGTCACAAACTATCCACCTTCTGTCCTGAGACTTTTAATGCCCTCCTCTCCAGGATAAAGTGGACACATCTAACCTATCTCCCTTGATGAAGCTGTCCACTCTTTCCTTAACATTCCTAACTCTCTTGCGCCACCCCGCACTGTTCGCATCAAATCTAATACATCTCCTTGGCTTACCAATGCTACCCGCACCCCAATGAAAACTAAAGACAGGCCATGCAATAGGCGAGTAAAAACTAAGCTCTTTTCCCATTTGCAAAAATATAAGGAACTAAGAAATCAGGCAAAGAAACATCCATAAAGACAAAAAACGTCTACTTTAACCCCCAACTGCTCAAAAAACAGATCCCAAGAAATTTTGGAATTCTATAAACCAAATCATGCACTCTGGTAACGCTTCCTCTCCCAACCCCTGGCCAAACAACTCACCAGAAGAAACAGCTACCTCACTGAATCCATTATCTAACTTGAAAAATTCTTTCCCCTCTACTACCAACTCAACTAACGTTTCCAAAACCTCTCCTACTCTCAACTCGTCTACCACTTTCTCTCTTGCAGCTGTACCCACTAACTATATAAAATCCTTGCTCTCCAAACTTAAACCTTGCTCTGCTACGGCTGACAAACTGCGTCCCTATCTCCTACAAACTGCTGCTGAATCCCTTACCCTCCCCTGTATCAATCCTAACAAATCGCTCCATCTCAGAATCTAACGTCCCATCTGTCTGGAAACAATTCTACACCATACCCATTCACAAAGGAGGTAACTGCAGTGACATCACAAACTTCAGACCCATCGTGATCCTCTCACCGCTCTCAGAAATACTGGAAAAATGCAAACACAAGCAAATCATGAAATACCTTCTACAGGAAAACTTGCTCACTCCTACACAGCATGGGTTTTGCCTTAAACATAGCACTACAACCGCCCTTATATTCTTCACTAATACTATATCTCTAGCCAGAGACAATAATAAGTTGGTCTCCTTCCCATTCCTTAACCTTTCAAAAGCCTTTGATAATGTCTCTCGCCCACTTCTGCTGACCAAACTGGCTAACCTAAACTTCTCTGCCTTGACTACTACCTGGTTTTCCAGCTATCTCAAGGACAGTCTACAATCAGTGAGATGACACTCAGCTCTTTCCACTCCATTTCCTCTCAAAAGTGGAGTCCCTAAAGGATCTCCTCTACATCTCCTGTCCATGGTCATCCCTTATACAACACACAGATGACTCCACCATCATCACCATCGCAGGTACTCCCTCTGACCTTATCTCTGCAACTCAATCATCTTTTAACTCAGTCGAATCCTGGCTCTGTGACAACCAGCTACTTCTTCACCTAAAAGGACTAACCTCTTACAATTTCTCCCAAAGAACTTCACCCACATTAAATCTACATTTTCTGCACTGTCCCTCAATAACACCCCCATTAATGCTGAACCTAGTACAAAACTGCTAGGAGTAACAATAGATGACCAACTCAAGTTTGATCTACATCTAAACAATTGCATCAAAAAGACACACCAAAAACTCGGCATTCTTTATCGAAGCAAAAAGTTTCTTACCAACAAAGCAAAAATAACCCTCTCTGACACATACCTCATACCTAGCCTTCTATATAGCTGCCAAATTCTTACCAATCTTAACTCCACACTACTAACTAGAGTCTTACCTACAGCAAGGTTGCCAGGTTCGCTGCTCACCAGAGTTATAAATTGCATCGTTGTCTTTCACTAAGATACCTAAACTGGCTGGAACTAGCTCACCAGTTTCTAGTCTCTCAGCTACAAATAATTCACTCTATACTACACCCGAAATCCTTCCGCCCTAGCCTTTCTCCATTCATCTCTCAATATTCCCACACTAGGACCCTATGTAGCTCTGACCTTAACCACCTACAAATATACAAACCTAAGACAAATCGGCTGCAACTTCTACAGCTACAATCCTACCATATCATGGAACAAATTAACACTAGAAATCAGGTCCCTCAAATATCCAATTCAATTCAAAACTGCCACTAAACAGTACGTCCTACCTCTGCACTCATCCTCCCTGATCTAGCCCATTAAGTCATATGTAATAACCAAAATTTCAAACCTTCTTAGCTCGTAAACCTCTTCAAAGTATCTCTCCTTTTCCATCTCTCATCTCCATTTCTAATGTCACATATCTCATGAAATAACTATATACACTATGAACTCTTTTCAACGTTTATTGAAAATGTTTGTATCGAATAACTTCTCTTATGTATGCTTGTGTTTTTTCCACTATTATTTTTCTGAAAAAAATGTATTTCATTGTATGTATACATTGTAACCTGCTGACACGGTTAACATTAAAATTGTAAAACTGTGGAGCTTTTCTCCCAGGGCCTCTGCTGAAAAAGGGCTACTTAGCTCAGTCAGACTAACCTGGTCAACAAATGTAAATTAAAAAAAATAAATAATAAACAAACATACAGTTCTGTATAAATCGTAGCAATATTCACAAATGACATAGTACAAAATTCCAGCAACACAACGCCCCCCCCCCCACAAAACTCAAGCTAGTTTTACAAGTGCCCCTTGAGAAACGCTGCTAGAGAGGGTTGAGCTTATCTGGGAATACCTTACCCCATTTCCTGTCTTGGCAGCCCATCTGCGTTAGCACTGTTACTCCCACTGCGGCGCTGCACTGACATATATGCAACCCTAGGCTCCATCTTAGCAACTTGGCATTTTGCTGGCTGGCTCTGTGTAACCATGTTAGGGGATTGTGATCTGTCACTACAGTGAATTTTCTTCCCTTTAGATAAGGCTGAAGTTTCTGCACTGCCCACACTATGGAGAGATATTCTTTTTCTACAGCTGCATAGCATTCCTCCCTGGGTTGGTGCCTATGACTGAGATAAACCACTGGTTGCTGTTCTCCCTCTGAAGAAATCTGGCTAAGTACAGCCCCTACCCCATGGTTCGAAACATCCACTTGCACAACAAATTCTTTGCTGTAATCTGGACTGGCTAGCACAGGGGGTCTTCCCAAAGTTTCCGTAAGCTCCTGGAATGCCTGCTCACATGCTGGGGTCCACACTACCTTATCTGGCCTGTTTTTCCTTGTAAGGTCTATGAGGGGATCCAGGTATGGTACTATAACCAGGGACAAACTTTCTGTAGTGCCCTGCTGTCTCTATGAATGCCCTCACCTGCTTTTTGGTAACAGGGGAAGGCAAAGCCTGAATGGCTTCCACTTTGGCGGGTTCTGGCCTGATTTTACCACTCCACACTCTATGTCCCAGGTAGAAGACCTCTGCCATACCCACCTGACATTTGCTGGGCTTAATGGGCAACCCTGCTCTCTGTAGTCTGCCCAGCACTTGCCAGTAACCCTTGGATCAATAGTGGTAAGCCCTACCCAGCTACTCTAGGGCTTCATCTGTCCTAAGCACGGGGTAAGCATCTGACTCTGTGTGACTATTTAATTTCCTGTAGTCCAAACAGAACGTGGTGCTGCCATCCTTCTTTCCAGCACCACTGGGGAGGCCCAGGGACTGCTGGACTACTGGATTACCCCTAGTTCCAACATTTCCTGTATTTCCTCCCTCAGAGTCGGTTTGACCCTCTCAGGCACCCTATAAGGGGCCTGCTTAATAGGCCTTTGGGGTCCTGTGTCCACATGGTGCTGCACCACATGGGTACACCCTGGTTTCCAGGTGAACATGTCCCCAAACTCCTGTAACACTACTCTGATTTCTCGAACTTGGGTAGGGGATAGCTGCTGGGACACTGCTACCCCTTTCACCTGAGGTGTCAGTCCACGCCTCACTGAGGAGATCAGTCACCAGCTCTCCCTCAGACGACTCTTGCCATCTGCTACAAATACTCAGCAGGAGGGCCTCCCTATCATGGTAAGGTTTCATCATGTTAACATGGCACAATTTGTGCCCCTGCCTCCTGCCTAGCAGTTCTACCATGTAGTTAACATCACTGACCTTCTTTATCAACTTGAAGGGTCCCTTCCCAAGCTGCCTGCAGCTTACTGTGCCTGACAGGAATGAGAACCATTGCCTGCTGCCCTACTTCATTCTCTCTAGCGCGAGCATTCCTGTCATACCAGACCTTTTTCTGCTGTTGGGCTTCTGCCAGGTTCTCCTGGGCCAAGCCCAGGAGTTACCTCACCCTTGTCCTGAGGTTTAAAACATATGCCACAACAGAGTCCTTGTGGAATTTACACTCAAACTACCACTCATCTCGAATCAAATCTAGAGGTCCCCTCACCCTATGCCCATACAGCAACTCAAAGGGTGAAAAACTTGTGGATTCCTGGGGAACCTCTCTGTAAGCAAACAGATGGGGCAAGTATTTGTCCCAGTCCATCTTAATCTGGACTGAAAATGCCCATAGCATGGACTTGGGTGTAGAGTTTAACCTCTCAAGACCATTAGTCTGGGGATGGTAGGGGGTGGTCTTTAGGTGCTTCACCCCACAGTACTTTCACAGTTAAGCCAGCATGTTTGACATGAAATTGGCACCTTTGTCAGTCAATATTTCTTTTGGAAAACCTACCCTGCTGAAAATCTCTAACAAAGCATTTGCCACCTTTTCTGCCTCAATAGAGGACAGAGCCACTGCCTCAGGGTATCTAGTAGCATAATCTAATACCACTAGGATATACTTTTCCCTGTGGAACGTGGGGTACTCAGAGGCCCACAGTACCCATAGCTACCCTCTGAAATGGCTCCTCAATTACAGGCAAAGGCATCAAAGGAGCTTTCACCTTGTCTCCTGCCTTGCCTACCTTTTGGCACTGCTCACAGATCCTGTAGTACCCTGTTCCATCTCTGGAAATCCCAGGCCAATAGAAGTTCTGCATAATACGTCTCTTTGTACATTTTATGCCCATATGACCTGCAAAGGGAATATCATGAGCTATGGCTAGAAGTGCCAGATGGTTGGCTCTGGGCAATATCAACTGCTGTATTACCTCATCCTCTAGCCCTCCCTCAAGAGTCCACTCTCTATACAGTACCCCTTTGTCCCAGTATACAAAGTCCTCCTTCCCTTAAGAATCAGGTGCCTCACTAGCTACCTCCCTCAGGCCTTGTAATGTAGGGTCTGAGAGCTGAGCCTGTTTAAATTCTCTCTTAGTAACCCGTCCCAGCTCCCCTTCCACAGGACGTCTGGTATCCTCTGACAGCGGTGCCTCACTGTCAGTCTGGGTACTACCACTCACCTCTGACCTTAAAGTCACTCTGTCCAAGGTAACATCAGTACCCACAAGCAGCTGTGGCTCACCTTCAGTCTCTCTGCTACAGAGTAGCTCCCTCCCTGAAGTAATCACATCACCCACCAGTCCTGGTTGTAAGTGTGTGGTCCGAGTCTCCCCCAGGCTACTAGACCCACACGCTGGTCTTCAAGCCTGACTGCATGCACACACGGTACTGCATTACCAAAATCATTCCCTATCAGGACATCTGCAGTGATATCCTCAAACACACCTACTTGCTTGCTTCCTTTTCTACCCTCTCAGTCAAGGTGAACCCTAGCCAAAAGTATTTGGAATGGGGTTCCTCCTAAAGCTCAGAATGGAGAAGACTGCCCAAGCAAGTAGTGCTCCTTTGTAACCACTGCAGGCTTGAAAATGGTGAGGTCAGAGGCTCTCTCTCTCTTAGCCATGGCCTCATTCCCATGCACTAAGATAGGATATAACCTCCTGTGGTAGTTTGGCACCCTTGTTGTCTCAAGACAACCTACTGTTGGCATTTTGTCATTCCCACGTACTGGCTCTCCCACCTTTTGTTCCCCACCTTGCCTCCATAGACATCTATATGCTACATGGCCCCACTGGTTGCATTTAAAACATTTAACCCTTGGTCCTGGATGTGTAACTGGACTAATGGCTTCCCCCTACTACTGGCAGACTCTGTTAGGGCAGTCTGGGCTGCCCACCATATGTTCCCTTAGGTGCACGACCTGCACTGGGTGCTCCTTTCCTGTGCAGTGATGCCCTGCTTGCTAGGTATAGGTCTCTCTTCTTCCCCAACTGATCTGCAGTACTGTATTATCTATTACCTAACCAGATTCTCATTTCCTCAGGCAAAGTACTAAGGGCTTGTTCCCTCACCAAATGGTCTGCTAGTCCTTCAAAAGGGGTGACCCGACATCCACTCACCCACCTATGAAAATAAGTGCTTAGTTCAGCAATATATTCCTACACACTCATCTGCCTTGCGTCTATGCTCACGAAACCTTTTCCTATATGCTTCAGGTGTTAACTTAAAGCATTCTAACAAATACATTTTGACTGTATTACAGTTTAAACAATCCGTATCAGACAGTTTAGAAATTGCAGTTACAACTTTACAATGAAGTAAGGGGGTCAAGAACCGTACCCAGATCCCTTGGTCAACATTATACTGTTTACATACCCTCTCAAACATATGAAACTATCAGAATGATCCCTCTGTAAATTGTGGAAGACATTTACTGACCTTTGTTGCTCCTGGGGTTCGGTTCCTCCCATCCCCATTATCTCCAGGACCCCGGCGAAGGGTCGGCATCTCCTTTTCATGTTGCCTCCGCCTCTCATTTTCCTCAGTCTCTCTGCTGTTTATATTTCCAAATGCTTGGCCTCCAACTCAAGTCTCTACCTCCAGATGGATTTTTAAGTCCTCTGTGGAAGGTTGAGCTGTCCATTTTCTGAGAGATGTACATCTCCATGACCAGTCTGATTGTCATCCTCGTTGCTATTTCTATGATGCAGCTGTGACTAAAGCTGCAATCATGTCTACTTTGGTCAGCTCGGCATACACCAGTTCTTTAGCCTGGCACATTTCAGCCAACTGGCTCCTTGTCAGCTTGCCATACTCCTCTGCTGACATGCCTGCCTGCTCTCCCCGACTAACTAAGCTAACAAAAAAATAAAAC
Organism: Protopterus annectens; assembly: GCF_019279795.1. Classification (NCBI taxonomy): domain Eukaryota; kingdom Metazoa; phylum Chordata; order Ceratodontiformes; family Protopteridae; genus Protopterus; species Protopterus annectens. The sequence goes on from NC_056733.1 coordinate 945,483,442, forward strand.
AGTTGTGATATGAACTCTGAATGTTCACTGCATGGCTGACAGAGTACAAACACCTTCAGTGACCACTGTACACAGGCTACAGGAATTCAATATCCACACTACAAGCCAATTAATATGTGATGTGGCTATCGCATCACTATCAAAAAATGTATATGTTATGCGGCTATCTCACCACTGCCAACAATATGCGACACCCCCACACTGGCCCAGTAATCAAGGAGCCTCAATTCTCACCACTAGCACCAGTAAGGGACGTACACATTGGGAGGATGACAAGTAATTACAGTAAAGTATAATTTCCCTTACGAGCACACAGAGATCACAGTCAGTCTGGGGCTGGTTTCTCTCTCTTTCTCCAGATCCCCAATAAGACTCCCCACTAGCACAGCTATAGGGTTAAGATCTCAGCTGAGAGGTCAAGCCAAGACCTCCAGCACCCTCTCTGTCCAACCAGTGTTTCGTGTCTCTGCCCAAGTAGCTGACACACACACACAGAGATTTGATTTATATATAAACACACACACAGGGAAGGCTGACACAGGTTTACTAAAGTACAGTTGTGTACCTACCATAAATGTAGATGTTCGAGTGTATTCACTGTTGCAGTCATTACACTTGGGTTATCCTGCTGGCAGGCTACCCGCAGTCAGCCTGAATTCCAAAGTCCTGGTCCGGCGTCAGCTGCTGTCGTCTCTTCCCTGACGTCAGTGCGCCAGGGGTATAAAAGATGCAGCCGACACCATTTTCTTCAGTTTTTCTTGCCCCAGATGTCAGGTGCCCCCAAAAGGGTAGGCTAAAAAAACACTGCTTATAAAAGCATGCACTAAAATAAACAATACCTTCATCTACAAGCAAATACACCACATAGGTTGTATAGAATAGAGAAGTACAGATAAGTCCCAGCAAAGAATGGGGGATTGTGGGTGGGTAACCTGGACTGCAACAGTGAATACACTTGAACATCTACATTTATGGTAGGTACACAACTGTACTATGTTCATCGTGTTTCACTGTTGCAGTCATTACACTTTAGTTGAATCCCAAAGCGGAGGTTGGGTGGCTGGGTCTAAACAGAATTAGGAATGGCTATAAGGCCCTGCAGAACTGCAGTGGCAAAGCCTGCTCTAGATTTAGAGTAAAGAGGTAAGTGGAAGTGCTTAGTAAAAGTGTGCACTGAAGTCCAAGTTGCAGCCTCCAAAATTTCCTTGGTTGGTACTCCTGAGGAAGGCTGTTGAGGTGGCTGCTGCCCTGGTAGAATGTGGTCTAATGCCCTTAGGCACTGATTTGCCATGTTGTGAATAGCAGAAACGAATGCAGTGTCCTATCCATTTTGAAATCGTCTGCTTTGAGATAGCCTTTCCTTGTGATCCTGCAGCATAATGCCACTAAAAGTTGCTCAGTATTTCTGAAAGCCTTAGTTTTGTCCAAGTAAAAGAGTAGCTGTCTGTGTTATGTCCAAAGAATGCAGAAGTGTCTCCCCTTTATTCTGTAGGTTTGGGTAAAAAGTAGGCAAATGAATGGTTTGGTTAAGAGTCACACTGGACACTACCTTAGGCATAAATGTTGAGTTTGTCCTTAGAGAAACCCTGTCCGGATGGAAGATAATAAAAGGTTTCACAGCCATTAATGCCTGTAACTCTGAGACTCTTGTTGATGAAGTTATTGCTAGGAGCAGAGCTGTTTTCCATAAGAATTTTATCTCGGCTGTATTGGCTGGCTCAAAAGGAGGCAGTGTGAATTTTTCCAAGACAAAATTGAGGTCCCATGCAGGTATTGGTGCTCTCCTTGGAGGTCTTATGTTTTTGGCCCCCCTGAGGTATTGCCTAAGCAATGGATGTGAAAAAGTAGGTGGGTCTGTATTGTAATGAGCTGAAATGGCAGAGGCATGGATCTTAATTGATGAGAAGGATAGGCCTTTGTCCAGCATCTCAGTTAGATATTGTAAAATCTGAGGAATATTTGGAACTAGCGTGTCAATTCCTTGTGCCTGGTTCCAAGCACAGAATCTCTTCCATTTTTCTGCATAAGATTTTCTGGTGCTGGGCCTCCTGGCCTCCAAAATAACATCCATAACTGCTTTAGAGAGAGGTGTATTCTGAATGGTTACACTATCCGCCATGCAGCTAGATTTAGGGTTCCGAGTTGGCTGTGCAGAATCTGATTGTTTTATTGGTTTAGTAAATGAGGAATATGAGGCAATGTCCAGACTGGGCCTTGAGACAAGCTCCTTAGGATTGGGTACCAGTGCTGGCGTGGCCAATCCGGGGCAATCATTCATTTGTGGCTTCTCTTGTCTGACCTTTAGGAGTACCTTGGGGAGGAGAGGCAGTGGAGGAAAGGCATATACTGTAAGGCTGTTCCAGCTGAATGATAAAGCACCCACTTATCATGCTTGTTTGTGATAAGTCCTTGTGCAAAATCTCTGAAGTTGGCAGTTGTGAGGGGAGGCAAAAAGATCTATGTCTGGGCATCCCCATTTCCTTGTTATGTTGAAGATTTGTGGATCTAGCTTCCACTCATGAGGATCCATGAGGTTTCTGCTTAGTTCGTCTGCCAGAGCATTTGTTTTTCCTGGCAGGAATTGTGCTTGCAGGTGTACTTGGTAAATCAATGCTGTGTTCCACAAAACCATGGCTTGTCTGCAGAGGGGACAGACATGTGTGCCCCCCTGCTTGTTTATATACCACATGACTGTGGTGTTGTCAGTCTTTATCAGCAGCTGTCCTGGATGAAGCAGGTCCTGGAAGGCTGTCAGGGCATTTTGTACAGCTAGCATCTTTTTTTGATTGATGTGAAAAAGCCTTTGGCTTGCGGGCCATGTGCCCTGAATACATTTTCCTGCCATGTGGGCCCCCCAGGCATAATCTGATGCATCTGTTAGTGTTTGCCTGGCTGTGGGTAAAGTGAATGGCTGTTCCTTGTTGTGGTGACAGGCCTGTGCCCACCATCGAAACTCCTGTTGCAGGCATGGAATGAGTGAAATTAATGATTCCAGGCTGTGGCAATGTTGAGTCCAAACACTTTTTAGATACCATTGTAGTTTCTTCATATGCAGTCTTGCATATGGAATTAGCAGAATGCAGGATGCCATGTAGCCCAGAGCCTGCAGAATTTTTCTTGCAGATAACGTGGGTCTTTGTTGCCATGTTTTCGAAGTAAGAAGTCAGTTGCCTTTGTTTGTCTGGTGTGAGATAAGTCATCTGGGCAGCTGTATTTAAGCCTGCACCCAGGAATATTATCTCTTGAGAGGGTACTAGTTTTGATTTCTTTTCATTTACTGTGTACCCTAGGCAAATTAGTAATCTTTTTACAAACGCCAGATGTTTTAGTAGAATGTCTTTGGTCTCTGCTTGAATAAGGCAGTCGTCCAAGTAGGGATATATCTGAATTCCTCTGTCTGGAAAATGCAATTACTGGTGCCAAGCATTTTGTGAAGATCCTGGGTGCAGTAGATAAGCCAAAGGGCAGTGCAGAGAATTGGTAGTGCATTGAGCCAGCTATGAATCTGAGGTATCTTCAGCAAGATTGTCTGATTGGGACATGCAGGTATGCCTCTGAGGTCCAAAGTTACAAGCCAAGCCTTCTTGCCCTGCATGGGCAGAAGCTGCTGCAGAGTCAACATTTTGAATTTCAGAACGTCCAGAAAAGTATTTAGAATAGACAGGTCCAGAATTAGTCTCCATGCTTTGTCCTTTCTTGGTACAAAGAAAAGTCTTGAGTAAAATCCTTGTCCCTGCTCTTGTTGTGGCACTGGCTGAATAGCCCTTATGTCCATGAGAGATGAAACTTGTTTTTGTGCCTCTGCCCATTGATTGTGTGGCAGGTCTGGCATACCTTTTGCCTTTGGAAGGGTGTGAAAGTGGAACCTGTAGCCCTGAGAGACTATATTTAAGACCCATTTGTCTTGGGTGATCATGTGCCAATTTTGTGAAAAAAGTGCTAGCTTTCCCCCTAAGGGTGCTGCCAAAAGATAAATGCTCGTCATTGGCAGATGGAAGTCATTGGGACTGTTTCCTACATGGCTGTGATTTGTCTTCTCCGCTTTTGGAGGTAGACGTACCCCACTGTTTGGGTCTGTATGAGCCCTGGGACTGTTGTCCGCCTCTAGGATGTCTGTATCTGCCTCTTTGTGGCCTGTCTGACAAGGGAAAGGACCAATTCTTAGAAGGCCAGTTCCTGCTAAATCTGGGTGGTTGTACCTGTAAGAAATCCTTTACTGTCTGCATAGATTTAGCTTTATCCTCCATTTTCTTCAACACCTCCTCTGCCTTAACACCAAACAAAGTATCATGCTGTAATGAAGCATCCAATAATTTTGCTTTAACATGAGCAGGCAGAGTCTGTACCTTTAACCAAGCATGCCTTCTAATGACAGAACCTGTAACAACGGCCCTGCAAGAGGCCTCTAGTGAATCATAACCACATTGCAAAGTATGCTTTCCCACTTGTTCGGCTGCATGCAATAAATCCTGCATTTCCTTGTTCTCAGAACATTCAGAATTTGTCAACATTTTCTGTTTTAGCAGAGACATTAAATATTGCTGATATTTAAGCATATGAAACTGACAATTTAAAGCCCTTACAGCCAAGGTAGCAGAAGTGTAAACTTTTTCCCCCCATCTGTCCAGTGCCCTTGAATCTCTATCTGAGGGGACAGGGTTTTTTGCAGTAGCGGCCTTGACCCCTTTGGGACCCTGACAAACAGTTTCTGGGTCAGCAGCAGGGTTTTTATATAGAAATCTATGAGAATCTGGAACCCTGTAGTATCTGTCTGGCTTAACAGGTGCAGGAAGTAAAGATTCGAGAGACAGGCCGGACTCTGAAAATACATCTACAATGTCTAGAACAGGTGGAATAGCAAGAGGTCTGTGCTGAGGTAGTAAAAGAAAGTCTCTGAGCCTTTTCTTAGATTCTGAGTAATTGTGGCTCTCCCAGTGGAAATACTCCCTCATGGTATGCAGAGTTTCCCCAAATGAGTAATCCTCAGGAGGTGAAGCTGAAGGAATAGATTCTTCAGCATCAGAATCCTCATAGGGAGGAATAGAGTATCCCTGTTCTGAAGAGGAGTCACAGGAAATGGAAACCTATTCAGAGGAATCATATTCAGTGTCTTGCCTAGGCCTCTTATCAGGAGAGGGATGGGAACCCCTGATCAAAGTAATTAGGTCTTCGGCCACTTTGAGCATCTGTTTCTTAGGCATGGAAGTCTGTCCTGGAGAATGCTGTACTTGTTTCCTTGTCTTTAAAACTGTTTTAGTCTTTGTCTTGGATGCTGAAGTTGGCTTGATATAAAGCTGTGTAGGTCTGAAAACACCCTCAGAAACCGATGCCTGCTCAGCATCTCCGGACCCATCTGAGGGATTAGTTTCCGAAGGCCCAATACCTTGAGTATCCAGAGGCCTAGTTGTCTCCACGTGGGAGTCTGAGGCGGCCTGTGGCTCTGAGGTAGCGGGTGTCAGGGGCTAAGAAAGCGCCTCACTGAGAACTGGCGACTGGCCTAGAAGAGGCTTTGTCATCGGTTTTGGACCTCGGATGCCTGTCCTTTTCTTTTTCCTTGCGCTTTTTATGAACTCCGGTCGTCGGCTGCTGTTCCGACGGCATTATATAGTTAAACCTTCGGCCAAAGTAATGAAAAGCAAAATCGTATTGATGTTTAATAGTGCATTGGTTAAATCTAGCACAAAACCGACAACTAGCAACGTCATGGTCAGGGTCTAGGCAAGGAATACAGTAAGAATGAAAATCCTTATGAGGTATTTGCTTCCCACAAGAAATGCAATTGTTAACTTTTTCTCACATCGGTCAGGAGCAAGAAATAAAAGTTTCCCCAACGGGGTACTTAGCTTTATTGAAGACTTCAGATCTGAAATTCAATTTCGAAAATATCAGGAGTCGGCCGACCGGCACTTGTGAACTGCTTTTGCTTCGGGCACCGCGCGGCAAGAAAGACTGAAGAAAATGGCGTCGGCTGCATCTTTTATACCCCTGGCGCACTGACGTCAGGAAGAGGCGACAGCAACCAATGCCGGACCAGGACTTTGGAATTCAGGCAGACTGTGGGTAGCCTGCCAGCAGGATAACCCAAGTGTAATGACTGCAACAGTGAAACACAATGAACATCTATGCTACCTTCTGCCCAGACTATAAGGTAGTTATCACTGCCACCAACCCTTACTTATCAGCTACTTAAAGGTCCCTACAAAAGGTGCCCAATCCTACTGTGTAATGTTACTATTATCTAAATGGTAAGTCTGACCAAGACTAAGGCTATTTAGGAGTGGTCTGTACAGTGTCACCAAATACATACGCAAGTACTCTAAGAGCGTATATATGTCTCACATACATCAGCCACACAGATAGGTTTAAATATATTTAATAATAAATTATACAGTAACTGCAGAGTTCAGAATCACAGGAAATATTTTAAAACAACATTGCAGGACAGTCTCAAATAAATACAGAAAACATTTAAACTAATCCTTACTATATTCCTAACCATCTTTAAAAGAAATTACCTTTCCCTAGTTACTTACTATTAGCAAGGCAAATGCAGAGGATGATGATGAATGTTTGTAGATCCAAGACAAGATACAAAATGCAGTCTTTCTCTGAGACAGTTCTTAAATTACTATCAAACATTACTGCTGGGTCAACTTGGATGACATCACTCTGTCACCTACCTTCAGTTCCCAGGCTAACAGATACCAACAGAATTTTGTCATCTCTGTGTGAGAAGTACATATCTCTCAGATGTGCAGCTGCTAGGAAGCAATAAAACACTTTGCATTTTAAACCTAGTAATTAAAATTACTTTTAAGACAATATAAATACTTTTAGTGTCTGCTTGCGGCACTGAAACTGTGAGATAACACAATCGTAAAACATTTTGATTCCAGCTTATTTTCTTGAAGCTTTGCAAGTTAACTCTGTATGTTCCAGCTTCTACTATTAAAACATACATTTGTAAGGTATATAAGTTTATATACATTTCTGTTCTTTTCTAGTAGGGTACTCTGTGGTTACATTCTTGAAGCTCAGTATATAACATACAGGTCTGTATAAATCATAGCAATATTCACAAATGATACAGGATTATTTACAAAATTCCAGCTAGCTGGGCTGGCAGCATCACATCCACCGCTAAAGCCATGTCTTCCCTGAAAACTACTTTAGCTCTGCTCTGGCAGCCCATGGGGGTATTAGTCTCTCCACGATGAAATTAAGGTCTCAAAGAGGAATAGGGCAATAAAAACCATTCAGGTCTTACAGAACTTCATGGATGCTAGCGTTGACAAGTTAAAACCCTGAAAGAAACTGGAAAAGTCTACTAGGTGCTTTTTTGAAGTATAAAATCTAGATCTCATATCAACAATTCAGGAAAAAACTGAAGGATAGCTGAAAATGGACCTACCTCTTTTTGAGTAGCCCACAGGAAAAAAACATTCCCTATTTACCTTTGCATACTTCACTAAGAGTGTCGGATAGAGTGATGCTTATGAAGCTGGAAATTGATGGTGTAATGATGAATGTTGTTAATGCATATGCTCCACAAGTTGGGTGAGCGATGGATGAGAAAGAAAAATTTTGGAGTGAGTTGGATGAAGTGGTGATGACTGTACCCAAGAGTGAGAGACTGGTGATTGGAGCAGATTTCAATGGGCATGTTGGTGAAGAAAACAGAGGGGTAGGTATGGTGTTAAGCAAAAGAATGCAAAAGGTCAGACAGTAGTGGATTTTGCAAAAAGGATGGACATGATTGCGGTGAATACACATTTTAACAAGAGGGAGGATCACAGGGTGACATACAAGACTGGAGGAAGATGCACACAGGTGGATTATATCTTATGCAGAAGGGCCAGTCTGAAGGAGATTGGAGACTGTAAAGTGGTGGCAGGGGAAAGTGTAGTTAGGCAGCAACGGATGGTGGTTTGTAGGATGACACTGGTGATCAAGAAAAGGAGGATGAGTGTGAGTGCAGCACCAAGGATCAAATGGTGGTAATTGAAAAAGGGTAATTGTGAGGTGATGTTCAGGGAAGAGTTAAGACAGGCACTGGGTGGCAGTGAATAGTTACCAAATAGCTGGGTAACTACAGCAGAGCTAGTAAGGGAGATGGCTAGAAAGGTGCTTGGTATGACATCTGGAAAGAGGAAGGAGGACAAGGAGACCTGGTGGTGGACTGAGGAAGTACAGGAGAGTATACAGAGAAAGAGGTTGGCGAAGAAAAAGTGGGATTGTCAGAGAGATGAAGAAAGTAGACAGGAGTATAAGGAGATGAGGTGCATGGCAAAGAGAGAGGTGGCTAAGGATAAGGCGCATGAAGAGTTGTATGAAAGGTTTGACACTAAGGAGGGAGAAAAGAACCTGTACCGATTGGCTAGACAGAGGGACCGAGCTAGTAAAGATGTGCAGCAGGTAAGGGTGATAAAGGATAGTGAGGGAAACATACTCACAAGCGAGGAGAGTGTGTTGAGCAGATGGAAAGTACTTTAAGGGGTTGATGAATGAAGAGAATGAGAGGGAGAGAAGGTTGGATGATGTGCGGATAGTAAATCATGAAGTGCAGTGGATTAGCAAGGAGGAAGTAAGGATAGCTATGAAGAGGATGAAGAATGGAAAGGCTGCTGATCCAGATGACATACCTGTGGAAGCATGGAGGTGTTTAGGTGAAATGGCAGGGGAGATTTTAACTAGATTGTTTAATGAAATCTTGGAAAGTGAGAGGATGCCTAAGGAATGGAGAAAAAGTGTTTTGGTTCCGATTTTTAAGAATAAGGGTGATATGCAGAGCTGTAGTAACTACGGACGGATTAAATTGATCAGTCACAGCATGAAGTTATGGGAAAGAGTAGTGGAAGCTAGGTTAAGAAGGGAGGTGATGACTAGTGATCAGCAGTATGGTTTCATGCCAGAAAAGAGCACTACAGATGCGATGTTTGCTCTCAAGAGTGTTGATGGAGAAGTACAGAGAAGGTCAGGACGAGTTGCATTGTGCCTTTGTGGACTTAGAGAAAGCATATGACAGGGTGCCTAGACAGGAGTTGTGGCATTGTATGAGCAAGTCGGGAGTGTCAGAGAAGTATGTAAGAGTGGTACAGGATATGTACGAGGGTAGTGCGACAGCGGTGAGGTCTGCGGTGTGAGTGATGGATGCATTTAAGGTAGAGGTGGGATTACATCAAGGATCAGTTATGAGCCCTTTCTTACTTGCAATGGTGATGGACAGGTTGACAGATGAGATCAGACAGGAGACCCCGTGGACTATGATGTTTGCAATGACATTGTGATCTGTAGTGAGAGTAGGGAACAGGTGGAGAGACCCTGGAGAGGTGGAGATATGCTCTAGAGAGAACAGGAATGAAGGTCAGCAGGACTAAGACAGAATATATGTGTGTGAATGAGAGGGAGGATAGAGGAATGGTGAGAATGCAGGGAGTAGAGGTGGCGAAGGTGAATGAGCTTAAGTACTTGGGATCAACAGTTCAGAGTAATGATGAGTGTGGAAGAGAGGTGAAGAAGAGAGTACAGGCAGGATGGAGTGGGTCGAGAAGAGTGTCAGGAATGATTTGTGACAGACGAGTACCAGTAAGAGTGAAAGGGAAGGTCTACAAGAGAGTAGTGAGACCAGCTATGTTATATGGGTTGGAGACAGTGGCATTGACAAAAAGGCAGGAGTCAGAGCTGGATGTGGCAGAGTTAAAGATGTTAAGATTTGCACTGGGTGTGACAAGGGTGGACAGGATTAGGAATAAGTATATTACAGGGTCAGCACAGGTTGGAAGGTTTGGAGACAAAGCCAGAGAGGCAAGATTATGCTGGTTTGGACATGTGCTGAGGAGGGTTGCAGAGTATATTGGGAAAAAGATGCTAAGGATGAAGTTGCCAGGTAACGGGAAAAGAGGAAGGCCTAAGATAAGGTTTATGGATGTGGTGAGATAGGGCATGCAGGTGGTTAAGTGTGACAGGGAAGAAAGATTCTCTGAAGCGACTTCAGATCCATACCAAAAATTCATTGGGGGGGGGTGGGGGGTCATAGAGGAAAATGGACCTGGTTGTACACATCTATCTTTATGGCAAGTGCATAACTTTTTTATATGACAGGACCATTGCCATGACAAAATCCTAAGCATGTCACTAGGCAGATTCTTCCAGAAATTGTCTCTACAAGGAGAATCTCCCAGAAGGACAAAAACTGGAAACTTACCATCATCCATTTGAAAAATGTCAGGATAAGACACGTTGACCCTGTCTCCAAAAATCAAGATCCAATCAGTACTATAGAGACTGCCGGAGTGATAGAAAATAATGAGAGGAGGGTTATACAGCGTCTCACAACATACAGTCGGCACTTCAAACAATCAGCTCCATTCCAGGAATTAATGCAAGTGCAAAACATACTGCAATTTGCTGCAGAACCCTGGGAAGATTAAGCCTAATGCAGTTATCAATAATGCAAAGGAATCAGATTAACTAGACGAGAAATGACAAAAGGTAATGAGAACAGAAACAAACAGTCTGTCTGGGGAGGTAAATCCAACTCACTGCAATCTAAAATTAAAGGGGCAAATAAGGGATCTGGAAGAAGGGGAATTCTCTGACAAAGGGAAGGGATAATGTACAGACACACACAAAAATATTCCAGTAACATACTTACTCTCCAGAACCCTGTGCCAAAAAGGACACTAGCATTAGCAAAAATGTAAACTAAAGGGAGGTGATGAGGACCCAACACACCACTGTTTTTGAGACACAGTCCAAAAGTTAATTATCCAAGTGTTAGGGATCACAAAGGCAACACTCCACATCCTACAAACAAGCACAGAAGGACACAACATAAATAGTTCAGCCAATGGAAAAGGGAGTAAACTATCCAGAAAGCAGGTGGCCAGCATGGACAGTCCCATTCATCAAGTAGCAGTAGTAAGAAATTTCATTGGGCCAGCATGGACAGGCCCATCCATCAAGTAGCAGTAGTAAGAAATTAATTGAGCCAGCATGGACAGTCCCCCATCCATCGAGTTGCAGTGGTAAGAAATTTCATTGGGCCAGCATGGACAGTCCCATCCATCGAGCAGCAGTAGTAAGAAATTTACACTGGGCCAGCATGGACAGGCCCATCCATCGAGCAGCAGTAGTAAGAAATTTACACTGGGCCAGCATGGACAGGCCCATCCATCGAGCAGCAGTGGTAAAAAATTTACATTGGGAAAGCATGGACAGGCCCATCCATCAAGCAGCAGTGGTAAGAAATTTACATTGGGGAAACTGTATAGAAAGCAATTTGAAAGTAGCAGACTGCTATTTAATGCCAGATAGCAAACAGCTCCACAAAAAAAAAAAAATTATGGCATCATGGCAGCACAAGAGCTATGTCACAGCTAACAGCAAGGATGAAATCAGGCAGAAACTGGACACAGACAAAAAAAAAAAAAGGCTGCCCTTCTGGACATCATCAACAAATGGGAACAAGGATGAAGAAATTCAGAGGAGAAAGATGAGGAATCGTTAACTAAGCCCTGCCAATTAACTCCCCTCCCCCCACAAAAGTATGGGGGTACTTGCGAAGAAAGACATAAAAATAAACTCTACAAAAGGGTCAAAGTAACCTTTAAAAGCATCCTGCCTATGGGAGAGGCAGCAAAGAGAAAGGAGTCATCCACTAGGTTTTAGCCCAACTGATAAACGCCCTTGACAGCAAGAGAACCTAAAAATAGTCCAATAAAGCATCAAAGTTACCTTTAGAAGTTGAGCAAGCTGCTATCTAAACCACAAAAGACGGAGCTGCAGATTCTAAAAGCAGCACAAGCTTCAAAATGTTGTTTTTTGGCCTGAAGAAAACTCCTTGGCATCTCATTAAAAGGTCTCCTTCATCCTGTGAAAGGGCGGCGCCAAACGAATCATTCTCAATTGTCAAGGTTAAGGAAAGGGAGTCCTAAGTGTCGAACTGTAAAAACGAGACTGAAGACATTTGGTTCAACATATACCAACACATCCACCTCTGAATCTAAGATATCAGATTCTATCGGAAGGAGGGTGGGATTCCACTCTTCTTTTAGCATAGAATACTCCTGGCATCAAAGGCTCTTCAGTGGCAGGCTGCCAAGATTTTAAAAATTCTATAAACCCCTGTGCCAACCTTAAGAACTCAAACGTAGAATCCTGGGTGGAGCCGATGCTCACACAGCACTGACCGAAGTGATCAGACCTGATCATTTTGGTTTCAGTGGTTTGGGCATGAGGTCCATCTTGAAGGCTTGGTGTCCAGACATGCATCCGGGATTGAGATACAGTCTCCCTCAACTCCCTCCTACACCAATATTATGGGCATATACCGCCCTTCCTAGAAGTAATGATCATGCAAACCTCAGACTCCAAGGCCTTTAGAGAGGCCACGGGTCCAACTGATGGGAAAGCACACAACTCCCTCCTACACCAATATTATGGGCATATACCGCCCTTCCTAGAAGTAATGATCATGCAAACCTCAGACTCCAAAGGCCTTTAGAGAGGCCACGGGTCCAACTGATGGGAAAGCACTTTTGGCTTGCAAAGACATGCAACTTCAAGAGGGGTAACTCCACAAGTCTGGACCAAAAAAGGTGCCTGAAAGAGGAGCTGAAAAGGCACTTCACTGACACTACCACCCTCAAGTATAGTGGAGCTGACTTTGAACTGCCAACTGTCTGTGGAAGTCACCTTTCTACAGTAGTTAGTAGTAGCACTGATGGACACCACAGCAGACAGAGACGAGATGCACAGTCTCTGTGAAAAGTACGTTAGGAGGGATTCTGCATTATGTTTAATGGTTCGTTAAAGTACACTGGGGGCAACTGGCCATGCTGTGCTCCAGGCTGAGACAAAAACAAGCTATACAAGTCCATATTAGTTTATTTACTTACCTACACCTAATACAATTGCTCACTTTGGTCGCTAGCACCTACAATGCAATGTCATAACCAAATGTAACAAGACAAGGATAACAAAATTCTCCAGCAGAATAATTATCTAAGAACACAACATTACAAGCAAACATAAGAAAGGATAAAACATTTCCCTAGCAGGCTAATTATCTCAGAATTCTGGATTCACTTCAACATGTAAGACTTCCCAAGACAACTACAAATTTAAGATGTTCAAACTGTGGCAAGAAAGATCTGAAAATAGCAGCGGACAATGATCTTTTTACACCACATACATCCTGACAGTTGCAGGTGAAGAAGTCCACAGGACCAGGAGTGGGAAGGGAAAGAACCTGCTCTTCAGGCCAATCATCAGGTTTCTACAGGCAGGAATCCCAACAGTCAGTACTGCAGTAGTGAATCACACCAAGAACATCTACAGTTGGGGGGGCTTCTGTTTACTCAGAAAAATCTTAATACAGTTCAAAGTCAGACTAAGATATGACCAAAATTCACCCTTAAGCCACAGCCACGAAGGAGAGAAGGTACAGTTGACATTTTCTCCCCGGGCCTACGCTGAAAACAGGATCTGTGGAACCTAGTCGGACATTCCCGGTCAACAAATGTAAAATAATAAATAAAATAAAATAATTTAACTCAGAGTAAAAAAATGAGCTCATTAACAAGTCAGAAAAATAATAGGCAATATTCAAGTTTCATCTGTAAATTTTAAAATAGTTATTGCCTTTATGAAAATAAGGCAAGTCAGAAAAATATTTCATCTAAAAAGACCAACACAAGCATTTTCCAAATTCAAAGGGAAACTCTATTCCTAACAGACAGGCATTTAGAGCTCTCATGGAACGCAAACTGCCCGAACATTCTAAAGAAATGCAACACGGAGCATTATGATAAGGTCGCCAATCATAACCAGTTTATTATGAAGCTCAAGAGGTGAATCTTGGCATCCATGTTGAGAACGCATAGCTTAGAGACCCGATCATAATTCTTGGTAGTGTATGGAGCTTTATCTGATCCATGTCATACTAGTAACAGTAAAAAAAGGGGGAGAAGGGTCCTCGGGAGCACAGAACTGCTAATAAAGGGCAGGAGTTAGATGCTGTAGGGGAGTTTTAGGTGCAGCATGTCAAGAGTCCTACTTGCCTCGAGTCCTAGAAGTATGGGAAGGAGGACTGGTCCTATGACATCTGTGATGTCCTAGCTTAAAAAAAAAAAAAAAAAAGCAACTTTATTACCAGCAGTATTGGGGAGGGGTAAGGCATATAGAAGAACCAGGGGCCACGCATACAGAAGAGCATCCCTGGGAGACTGCCCCTGAGGAAATAAGGAAATAGCTTCTGCACTTTGTATCAGACTGGGATGCGAAAGATCACAATATGGAGTGCCCTAGTGCCAAAAAATCTGAGCAGCAACTCTTGGATTCAAGGACTACATGTGCAGAAAGAGAATGTTCCTGCTCAAACTGTCAATATGTTGACTCTCCCCTAGATCTGCATTGCAATCAGAAACCATTGAGATTAAATCGCCCACTGTCAAACTCTCACAGCCTCCCGACAAAAAAGACAGGATTCTAATACTAGACGACAGACATGCGGTCTACCTGAACCACAATCACATGACTGGAAAGAACATCCTGAAAAGCCTGGAATGCAAGGAGGAGCACCCCCATCTCAAAGACACTGATCTGAAGACTGGCCTTGGCAATGGACCAAGTCAGCTGGTCAGTTCCCCCTTTGAAGTGCACCCCTACCAAAAAAGAGAGGCATCTGCTGTAACAGTGCCCGGGGGGATGAAGTCTACCAGTAGATACCAAGGAAGACTCCAACCACCACCTGATACAATTTTGACAGATCTTTGTCAACACAATGGGAAACTCCATCAGATGCTGCAGTGTTTAGGATAAACAATTTTTTTTCATCTTACCTTTAAGCATCCGTGTGACTAGCACTTGCTCTAATACTTGCTGGAAAGCACTAGGAAGCCTTAAACTGATGCAAGCACTCAACTCTCCTTGTTAATAAGGAGAAATTAATCATAGGCACTAAACAGCCTATAACTGCAAAGTAGCTTGCTAAGGTAAGGGAAAACCGCTCTTGTACTTTACAAAAAAAGCACCAAACCAGGCATGTCCAAGGGTCAGCTTCCGGTGATTTCTCCTGTCCACCTGGTGAATGTGGGCATACTGGGGCAATGCAGCAATTGTCTCATGTACACAGACAACCCTCTCCTCCTACCACCCAACACTACAACCTGTGAGAGATGCACATACAGCCAAACTGGAAGCAAAGCTCTCTCCACCCAAGATTATGCTAGACAGTCAAAAGGAGAAGGTTAACACCCGCACTACACCTCAAGCAACACACAGCCCTTTTAAACCCACACCATCAACACCCACACATAGCAACACTAAAACCACATATGCGGAATGCCCTTAACTGTAACCTGCCCAAGCAACAAGGACCTCCGAAGCTGAAACGCAAACAAACACCAATCACAACCAAAGTGTCAAATAGCTCACAACACCAGTGTGCCACCCAGCAACAGCCCCTAAGGCAAGACAATGTACCTAACACTTTAGTCATAGGTGACTCTATAGTCAGGTACATTGATGACCCACTCACCAGGCTGAGCAAGGAGAAAATTACAGTCAGCTGCCTGTCGGGTGCCAGAATCCACCACATAACACATGCACTCAAGTCACTCCACAACAAGTACAAATATGACTCTGTCATTGTCCATGTTGGAGTGAATGACTAAAGACGTACCTCGCTGGACTACATGAAAAAAAGACATGAAAGAGCTCTCAGATCATGTGGCCCAGGCAGGTATGACCCTAGCCCTGAGTAACATCCTGCCTTCGCCCAGAATGATACCACAATATAAGGACAAAATGATTGACTTCAACAATTGGTTAAGCTTCTGGTGTCATTAAAAGGGTTTCCAGTATCTGTCTGCCTGGGACGACATGATCGACAGACCACGATGCTTTCCCAGAGATGGTCTGCACCTGTCACCCCTGGGATTCAGGTTACTGGCTAAGGCTCTTGCCACCCCTATAGTGCCCTTTTTAGGCAAAGTTCAAAGGACAAAACCACCACCGTAACAGGTACAAGCATGCAAAATCTGAAGGTAATGCTACTCAATGCTAGAAGTCTAAACCTCAAAATGCACTCTCTCGAGGCACTCCTAAAAATGGAGAACATCGATATCTGTGCAGTAAGCGAGACCTGGTTCAAGGCTCCAGAGAGCACCCCTGCAATACCAGGCTACAGCTCTTACCACACTTTTCGGCCACCAAACCAGGATCAAAACACTAAAGGTGGAGGAGTGTCCATATTCACCAAGGATATTCACACCACCTGGCTAGTTGCCCAACACAATGCGTCTGAAATTCTCCAGGTGCAACTAACACTAGGTAAGACTGCAATCCAAATTGCAGCTTGCTACAGATTCCCCACCATGCCCCCAGATTCTCACTACACCTTTCTAAACATACTGGAAAATATTAAGATTCAACCAAACACCCTAATACTGGGTGACTTCAACTACCCTGCCATTAACTGGGAAAACTACTCGTGTACCAACACCTTTGCCCAACGGTTCTTAGAATTCATAAATTCCAGCGCCCTGGATCAACTAATCCATTGTCCCACCAGGGGCTCCAATATCCTAGACCTGGTCATTACCAACATGGGAAATCGATGCTATACACCTATGGTCACCCCCTCATTGGTCAGGTCAGACCATAAGCTAATCACCCTTAACATCCACATCCCCCCCCCCCCCAGGTAAGGAAACCTCCATAAAAAACTTCTCCAAAGCCAATTTCATGCTACTCAAGTCAGAAGTGACAAACATCATGACACCAATGCAGACGGGAATTGAAAGTTCAACTGCTGAGTCCTACACTAAGGCATTGTACGAGCACATCCACTCATGCATGAATCGTGCCATCCCAAATAGAACCAAAATGCTCTCCTCCAAATAAAGGAAGCCAATCTGGTGGTTCCCTGCCATAAACAAACTTTACAACAAAAGGAAGAAACTGTTGCAGAAAAGGGGAAAATCCCAGGATGCAAAAAACTCCCTTACCAGCCTCAGTAAGAACCTGAGATCCCTCAAAATCCTCCAAAGCTAGTTCCGAAAATAAAATTGCCAAAGATTCCAAAGACAACCACAAGGCATTCTATAACTATGTCAAGAATCTAAATGGCAATGCTCAGATCTGCTCTGAGCTACAACAGAATGGCATTAAATATACTGATCCCAAAGATATTGCCAATATCCTGGCAGATCGATTCAGTGCCAACTTCACCCCCCTCTCATCCCCTAAATGGCTCATCTCAATACTGGAAGATTGCCAAATTCCAGTAATAATGGCCACACAGGTAAAAAACACACTCTCCAAAGCTAAGAATACAGCATCCATGGGACCAGATGACATCCCGGGCTGTGCACTACATGAACTACAAAATGAACTGGCACCTCACCTAAGTGTCATGTTTAATCATAGCCTCACCTCAGGCTTTGTGCCCAGTGAGTGGTGCACAGCTACAGTTATCCCACTCCACAAGGGGGGATCCACCTTGGATCCTAGGAACTACCGCCCCATCAGTCTGATGAGCCTGATCTGCAAGGCCATGGAACTCATTATCATGGAACTTACAAAGACACTGGCAGCCTTCAAACACTGGACCCCACCCAGTTTGGGTTCGTGAAGGGCTGATCTCGTCTCCTGAACCTGACTGACTTCTTCGAATCAGTCTCCAGAGCTGTGGACGAGGGTAAGGTGGTCCACACAGCCTATCTGAACCTCGCCAAGGCCTATGACACCATCCCCCACTCTGGAATCATAGATAAACTTACTAAGCTGGGCATTAATCCCTATGTCACTGATGGGTTGCCAACTGGCTTACTGACAGAACCCACACTGTAAAAGTAGCAGACTCCAAATCCAGCTCCAGAAAAGTGGAGTACCAATACTAAGGGACTCCGGCTAACAAAGTTCGCAGATTACTGCAAACTGGGAGCCATTATTGAATCTCCAAATGATGTGGATACTCTACAAAAGGGCCTTACAGAAACAGATGCTTGGTGCCAGAGCCATGGGCTCAAGCTCAATGCCAAGAAATGCATAGTTATCCCCTTTGGGAAAAAACATGTACCCGTGAAATACCACATAGGTGGCAGTACACTAAACACCGAAAGTGTGATAAGAGACTTAGGGACACAGGTGGACAGTGGTCTCACCTTCGATAATCACATCACCACAACAGTCAGGAAATCCTATGTGGCACACCTCATCACTAAGGGCTCTTCATCCAGAAAAAAGGAGGTCATCGTCCCAGTGTACTCATCCCTCATTAGACCCATTACAGAATACAACGCCCCATTTGGTATGTACCTCTCAAGACACCTGCAACAACTGGAAAGGTTGCAGAAATACCTCACTAAAAGAATCAAAGGCCTAAAGCAGATGCCCTATGCTAACCAGCTTACATTCCAGCTTGTCGCATATAGTCTACTCAGAGGCGATCTCTGCTTAACATACAATGCGATGTCAAACCCAGAGCTTTTGGACATGCTACACTTAAAGAAACCCCAAACCCTCAGAGCCACATGCTCCAGGGATCTAAACCTTGTCATCACAATAAACAAAAAGTACAGTTTTGTACCTACCATAAATGTAGATGTTCGAGGATCCACATTGCTGCAGTCATAACCTGTGGGTAGTCCGCTGTCCTCGGTCAGCCCGAATACCAAAGTGTTAGGCTGGCGTCGGTCATGGTCGCTCAGATCTGACGTCAGTACGCAGTAGTACTAAAGCGCATGACCGACGCCATATCCTCAGTCTTTCTTGCCCCAGATGTCAGAAGGCCTAAAAGGAAAAGGCCATAGCCAAAAATAGAAAATACCCAACCACCAATATAGAAAAAATAATTACCCTAAAAGCAACACAGCAACCCCAAACTACAGAGGGGAAGGAGGGAGGGAAAATTGGACTGCAGCAATGGATCCTCGAACATCTACATTTATGGTAGGTACAAAACTGTACTATGTTCTTCGTCTCACATTGCTGCAGTCATAACCTGTGGGTAGAATCCCAAAGCAAAGGTAAAGGGAGGTTGGCAAAATCAAAAAGCATTAGGAGCTGCTAACATGCCCTGTAAAACTGCAGTGGCAAACCCAGCCCTAGACTTAGAATAAAGAGGGAGATGGTAATGTTTAATAAAAGTGTGCACTGAACTCCAAGTAGCTGCCTCCAAAATATCCTTAGTAGCTACTCCCCTTAAAAAGGCAGTAGAAGTGGCAGTAGCCCTAGTGGAATGAGGTCTGATCCCAGCCGGAACATCCTTTCCATGATGAGAATAACAAAAAGCAATACAATGGCCAATCCATTTAGAAATAGTTTGCTTTGAAATAGCTTTTCCTTGTGAACCCAAAGCAAAAGAAATGAATAACTGTTGAGTCTGCCTAAACCCTTTAGTTCTGCTCAAATAATAGCGTAACTGTCTGTGAATATCCAAAGAATGCAAATTTTTTCCCCTTTATTTTGGGGATCAGCATAAAAAGTAGGCAAATGAATAGCTTGGTTTAAGGCCACATTAGAAACAACTTTAGGCATAAAAGTAGGGTTAGTACGCAGGGATACCCTATCCTTATGGAATATCAGGAAGGGTTCAACTGCCATTAGAGCCTGTAATTCAGATACCCTCCTAGCAGACGTAATGGCCAACAAAAAGGCAGTCTTCCAAGACAAAAACTTCATCTCAGATGTAGCTGCAGGTTCAAAAGGAGGTAAAGTAAGCTTTTCCAACACAAAATTGAGATCCCAGGAAGGAGTAGGAGCTCTACGTGGGGGTCTTATGTTCTTTGCCCCTCTAAGGAATTGCTTAAACAAAGGGTGAGAAAATAATGGTGGGTCACAATCATAGTGAGCAGAAATGGCTGCAGCATGAACTTTCACGGAGGAGAAAGACAAACCCTTGTCTAATAATTCTGTAAGGTACTGTAGTGTAACACTCAAATTAGGTCCTGAAACATCAAAGCTCTTTGCTTTGCTCCAAAGAAATAATCTCCTCCATTTATCCGCATAAACTTTCCTAGTACTAGGTCATCTGGCTTCCAATAAGACATTCAAAACTTGTTGAGGAAGCTGCGGCCCCTCAGGGTCTAAAACAGAATATGCCAGGCTGTAAGGTGCAGGGACTGTATCCTGACATTGAGGAAATGATTGCTTGCCTGGGACAAAAGGTGCGGAATTGGTGGCAAAGGCCAAGGAGGCTCCTGTACTAAACTCCTCAGCAGAGGATACCAATGCTGACGTGGCCAATCTGGAGCTATTAGAATCATGCAAGGCTTGTCCTGTCTGACCTTCAAGAGCACCTTGGGAAGGAGAGGCAGAGGAGGAAAAGCATAGACGTGAAGGTTGTTCCAACTGAAAGATAGAGCATCCACTTTCCAAGCTTTTGGGTGAAACATCTTTGTGCAAAATTTTGGCAGTTGGAAATTTAGTGGAGAAGCAAACAGATCTATGTCTGGAGTTCCCCAAGCCACTGTCAACTGCTGAAATACATGAGGATCCAATTTCCACTCGTGGGGATCCACCATCTGTCTGCTCAAAACATCTGCTAAGGAGTTCTGTGCTCCTGGCAGAAACCTTGCTTGAAGAGTGACGTGCAAACTCAGAGCAGTTTCCCACAGAATCATAGCTTGTCTGCAAAGAGGGTACGAATGGGTTCCCCCCTGCTTGTTGATGTACCACATGACTGTTGTGTTGTCTGTTTGAATCAACACCTGTCCCGGTTGAAGTAGATCCTTGAAAGCCATCAGTGCAAATTGGACTGCTAACATCTCTTTCATGTTGATATGCAAATGCTGTAGTCTGGGAGGCCACCTGTCTTGAATCCATTTCCCCTTGAAGTGTGCTCCCCAAGCCATGTCTGAGGCATCTGTCGTTAAGATCTGACTCGCCTCTGGTCGGGTCACAGAGAGTCCCTTGTTTAGGTGACATTCCTGAGCCCACCACAAAAATTCCTTTTGGATGCAAGGTATTATCTGAATGACAGTGTCCAAATCGTGGCAGTGTTGAGTCCATACACTTTTGAGATACCATTGTAGCTTCCTCATATGCAGTTTGGCATTGGGAAGTACCAGAATACAAGATGCCATGAACCCCAAGGCTTGAAGGACTGTCCTTGCAGTCAGCCTGGACAGCAGGGATAATTGCTGGAAGTACAGGGGAAGATTTCTTTGTTTGTCCAGGGTCAAAAAAGCCATCTGAGAGGCTGTATTCAGTCTCACAACCCATGTCCTGAGAGGGTATTAGACTGGACTTTGTTTCGTTCACAGAATACCCTAGGCACCTTAAAACTGCCATTACATACTGTAGATGTTGAAGTAACTTGACTTTGTCTTGAGCAAGAATCAGGCAATCGTCCAGATAAGGATAAATTTGTATTCCTCTTAGTCTTAAGAAGGCTATCACAGGAGCCAGGACCTTTGTGAACACCCTGGGCGCAGTAGATAAGCCAAAGGGCAATGCAGAGAACTGATAATGAAAAGTACCAGCCCGAAAACGCAGGAACCTCCTGCAGCTGGGCCTGATAGGAATATGAAGATAAGCCTCTTTGAGATCCAGAGTTACCATCCAGTGATCTTTGCCTAGCAGAGGCAGAAGTTGCTGCAAGGTTAACATCTTGAACTTTGGGATGTCTAGGTATGTATTGAGAATGGACAAATCCAGAATTGGCCTCCAAGTGTTTCCTTTCTTTGGCACAAGAAACAGGCGAGAATAAAATCCTAGGCCTACTTCTGACGGAGGTACCACCTGGATAGCCCCCATTTGTAAAAGTAAAGAAATCTGCTTGTGAGCCTCCAGTCTTTGCTGAGGAGGTACATCCGGCATGCCTTTGAAAGGAGGCAAGGTGTGAAAATAAAACTTGTAGCCTCGATTTATAATGTCCAACACCCATTTGTCCTGGGTGACCAAAAGCCAATTCTGCTTGAAAAGTGCCAACTTTCCTCCTAGAGGAGCTGCCAGACAGGAGGAATCCAGCAGCTGGAGATACAGGTCATTGGGTCTGTTTACGAAAAGGCTGACCCCTGCCCTCACCAGAAGATTGAGCAGGAGAACTCCACGTCCTAGGTCTGAAAGAACCCTGAGCATGAGCTCTGCCCCTACCACGTCTAGATCTGCCCTTAGACTGAAAATCAGAAGAAGGATAAGCCCATCCTTTTGCAGGCCAATTTCTGCTAAACTTAGGGGGCTGCACTTGTAAAAATTCCTTTACCGTCTGCATGGACTTAGCTTTGTCCTCCATTTTCTTCAAAACTGACTCCACAGGTGAACCAAAAAGAACTTCAGATTGAAGGGGAGCATCCAAAATTCGAGCTTTAACATGCTCTGACAAATTCTGATCCTTAAGCCAGGCATGCCTACGGATAACTGAACCAGTGGCAGCCACCCTGGAAGAAGCCTGAAGAGCATCAAAGCCACACTGCAAGAAATGCTTACCTACCTGATCAGAGGCATGAACTAAGTCCTGCAATTCCTTACACTCTATACCCTCAGCTAAAGCATCTACCTTAGATTTCAACTGGCTTAACAGAAAATTCTGATACTTCAGCATATGAAACTGGCAATTCAAAGCTTTCATAGCTAGCGTGGAGGAGGTATACACTTTTTTACCCCACCTATCCAAAGCTCTAGAATCTTTATCCAGAGGAACTGGATTCTTAACTACAGAAGCCCTGACACCCTTAGGTCCCTGACTAATAGTTTCCGGGTCAGCTCTAGGACTCTTATACAAATATTTATGAGCCTCTGGAACTCTGTAATACCTGTCTGGCTTGACAGGGGCAGGAGGTAAAGAATCAGGATAAAGAGAAGCTTCAGAAAAAACATCCTGAACAACATCCAAGACAGGGAGAATAGCCAAGGGCCTATGTTGTGGTAAAAACAGAAATTCCCTAAGCCTCTTACGAGAATCTGAAAAATCCTGACCTTCCCACTTAAAATGCTCCCTCATGGAGTGCAGGGTTTCAGAAAAAGAAAAATCCTCTGGAGGAGAAGCAGAAGGACAGGAATCCTCTGCATCCGAATCAGAATAGGGAGGAAAATCCTGAATGTCCTCAGCTGAAGACTCAGAGTAATCTGAGGAATGCTCCAATCCCTCCACCTCTGTCTCCACCCTAGGCCTCTTATCTGGAGGGGGCATAGAACCTCTGATTAAAGTAATCAAATCCTCTGCCATTTTCAGCATATGTTTTTTAGGAACAGAGCCTGAAGAACTAGGGCTGCCGCCTGTACCAGAAGGACCAGGTCTAGCTTTAGAAGGGGCTTTAGTGACAGAAGTAGAAGGCCTAACAACCTTATGTAAAGAAGGAACTACAGAAACTTGAGAGGCCCCCTCGGCCTGACCTAACTCCGGAGAGGCCAATTCCTGTAAGATTAAAGGCTCCCCCTGTGATTCAGCTGAAACCTCGGCTGGATCCACAGATTCAACCGTAGTTTCCATAGAACCGGCGTCCGCAACGGACGACTCGTCCTGCTTAGACTTCATCGATTCATCCTTTCGTTTTTTAGCGGTAGCGGGCGTCGGAGGATTCGACGGCATGTTGTAGTTACACCGCTTACCGAAAACAAGTCTAGCACAATCTAACCTGCGTTGAATGGTGCGCTTATTAAATCTAGCGCAAAAGCGACACCCGAGTCGTGCTCAGGCCCCAAGCAAGGAATACAGAGAGAGTGGTAGTCCCTATGAGGTATCTGTTTCCCACAAGAAATACAATTATTAACTTTTTCTGACATCCGGATTTAACTGAGGCAAGAAAAGACAAAAATATTCCCCAACGGGGTACTTAGCCCAACTTGGTCTTCGGTCTGAAACTCAGAATACGAAAATTTCAGGACGCCGAACGGCACTTGCAAACGCTGCTTCTGCTTCGGACCATGCGGCAAGAAAGACTGGGGATATGGCGTCGGTCATGCGCTTTAGTACTACTGCGTACTGACGTCAGATCTGAGCGACCATGACCGACGCCAGCCTAACACTTTGGTATTCGGGCCGACCGAGGACAGCGGACTACCCACAGGTTATGACTGCAGAAATGTGAGACGAAGAACATCATGCTGGAGGGATAGGTTCCTGACCCAGACGACTCCCCAGACTCTGGAATAGACTGCCCATACATGTCAAGCAGAGCACCTCTTTGGCCCTCTTCAAAAGGAACCTTGACAATTGGATGGGGGAAAGGAAATTCACCCCAGGGATCACATCGGTCGCCCTGCTAGACAGGGGTCCAGGAAGTAAATAGTGTGGGAAGAAATAGCCAAGGAATTGTTATGGCTAGGCTTGCAAAGGCCCTAGGGCCGATAGCAAAGTAACAACCTATGAACCTATGTGTACAGCAAGATCATTGCACCACCAGGGTCCACTCCAGAACCCTTTTGGGGGCACCTCATAAGCAGAACTAAGCAGATGGCAGCCACCATGTGTCCTAGGATTCTGACGATAGGACAAGCCGGAGGATTCAAGACAGCCAGGAAAAGGCCAGACACCACAGGGCTGACACTCTGGAAACTGGGAGCACTGTAATCTGAGAAAATGTGTCCAAGTGACAGGCTATGAACTCTATCGTTTGCACAGGGAGAAGGCTGGACTTCTGACAGCTGACTGATTCCCAAGGAGTTGCACAGGTGGATTAAACTGTATAATTCGCACAGGGAGAAGGCTGGACTTCTGACAGCTGATTGTGATTCCCAAGTAGTTGCACAGGTGGATTAAGTTGTCTCTGGCTCTGACTATAGATGGTCTTGTGGAGGCAGTTAGGAGTCAATCATCTAAGTAAGGAAATACCTGGACACCCCTGCAGCCTGAGTCAGTCTACCACGACTGCCATGCACTTGGTGAACACCCAGGGTGGGTGAGACCAAAAGGCAGCACTGGGAACTGGTAACGACTGGCTCCCAGGTATAAGTGCAGAAACCTCCTGGAAGGCCTTGCAATCTTTATACGATGGTAGGCGTCCTTGAGACTGATCAAGCACATCCAGTCATCCTTCAAAAGGCAGAATGGACTGCACCATGATGACCCGGAATGTGGTCTGTTGTACAAAATGACAACCTGTTCAAATCATACCATATCATAGCTCCTGCTATGGTCATACCATCAGTTCCCTCCAGAAGACGTCAATCAATAGAATTGCTCCTAACAGCAACACCCACTCGTTTATCACCAAAGACTCTAAAAAAAAAAATGCCTTAATCCTTGACCCCATGACTATCAAATTACTTCTCTACAATCAATCCAGTACCCTCCTAATGTTTTCTAATCCTAATTTACAACAAAGATAAAATTCATGTTAATTAAGACGTTCCTAAGTCACATTATTTTACTGTTCCTCCTCACTCTGCTAGCCTTATACCTAGGACTTCAACCAGTCTTCACAAAGAATATCAACATGTATGCAGCTTGTCTTTCTCCATAGCACCCTATCTCTACAAACAAACCACATCTGATTTATCTATCTATAAATATCTGAAAACTAAGTATTCAAATTTATGGTCAAATATCAAACCAAGACTAAAATATAACTGGCCACACTCTTCCCTCTGTAAAATCTCAATTCAAAACATTAGCACAGATATTCACCCCAACCCAGGCCCCACTGTTCATAAAACCATCACTTCCAACTCCAAAATAAACAGTCACTTAATACATCTCAGCAAAAAAACAGAACCAAAACTCACCTTACTAATTACAAACCTAAGTAGAATGCGCAATAAAATCCAAGACATACATGCCTACCTTGCCACATACACTCCTGATGTAGTCATGGCTACCAAAATGTGGTTAAAAATAAAATAAAGGATAATGAGACCCCCCCCCGATACAATAAAGGATAATGAGACCCCCCCCCCGATACAATAAAGGATAATGAGACCCTCCCCCCTTGATACAATAAAGGATAATGAGACCCTCCCCTGATACAATAAAGGATAATGAGACCCCGATACAATAAAGGATAATGAGACCCCCGATATACAATAAAGGATAATGAGACCCCCGATATACAATAAAGGATAATGAGACCCCCGATATACAATAAAGGATAATGAGACCCCCGATACAATAAAGGATAATGAGACCCCCAGGATACAATAAAGGATAATGAGACCCTCCCCGATACAATAAAGGATAATGAGACCCCGATACAATAAAGGATAATGAGACCCTCCCCGATACAATAAAGGATAATGAGACCCCGATACAATAAAGGATAATGAGACCCCCGATACAATAAAGCATAATGAGACCCCGATACAATAAAGCATAATGAGACCCCCGATACAATAAAGCATAATGAGACCCCTCCCGATACAATAAAGGATAATGAGACCCCCGATACAATATACTCAGGCATGACGGACAAAACAGGCGTGCAGGTGGTGTAGCAATCACCTATAAAAACTCCCTAACCATCACCTTAATTTCCCAGGAAATACCCACATTTAACAACGCTGAACTACTAATACTCTTAAAATCAACAATAAGACAACTATATGTTTAACAGCAACTTACACACCCACCACAGAATAACACTGAGGCTGCTGAAAGCATCCTGTATTCGATATACCAACAAATTAACTATGAAACTTGGAGACTTAAATATAGACGGGCAATTCAAATTCCCCAATACCCACTGAATTCATAAACTTGTTCAACTTCAGACAATTAATAACCACACCTACAAGAATCAATACAACTTCAAGGAGACACTCAAAATTAGACTGGATTCTTACACACAAACAAGACAAACTGACAAAAGTAAAAGGACCGATCTCTGCTGCTCCTAGCTCGAACAGGGCACAATCCACACAATTAGTCCACTGATAATCCACCAACTGAAAAACGTAGTGAAACACTGTTATAAAAAACTGTTTTATTCCACAAAGGCACAACTGCTTCCAGCACACGTAGTACAAAAGTAAACTAATAGAACAGGTTTAGCGCTTTCATCTGTTCGTAACAGACTTCCTCAGAACCAACAAATGACAGGAATGATTCAACTTATATGAAATGATTCAACTAAGATGTTATATGTAATAAAGACATTCGAATTATGAAACCCGATAAGGGAGGTGGGATTATTTTATACGACAAGGCTAAATACAACAGTATGGTACAAGACATATTATTCAACTCAGGGAATTATGAGGAGATTTCTGTTAATCAAGTAAATATTGTACATAGACGCATAGATCTGGTCCTAGAAGAATACCTTTTAGACAACAGAATCAATGAAGAAATATACAACTTCATTAGAAACGAGTATCCGATGTTGGCCAGAATAGTATGCATTCCTAAGATTCACAAGTGTTTGAGAAATCCCCCATTTAGACCCATTATTTCAGGATCTAAGTCCAAAACGTTTAATATGGGTGTAACCATTGATCAGTGGACAAAACACATTTATGTAAATGTACCACATCTTATTAAGGATTCTTGGCACTTTCGTAACACCAGAAGTGTGGGGTAAAGACATTATTTTTATTACTATAGATGTTAAAGATCTTTTCTCCTGTATTCCGATAGATATAGGGCTGGAATATTTTGGCAATAGTTTGAGGAGATATTCTATCCTTTCTTGGGATAAAATTCAACTTATTTTGAGCATGATGGGCCTCATATTAGAACATAATTATATTGAGTTCCAAGGTGAACTGTTTAGACAGACAAGAGGCACGGCCATGGGTGCATCATGTGCACCCATATATGCCAATTTAGTTATGTTGGAATGGGAGGACCTCTTTCTTTTCCCCAGTGAATATTACAAAAATATCTCCCTATACACACGATTTCTGGACGATTTATTCATTATTTGGAAAGGCAAAAAGGAGATCATACCCGACTTCATTCAATATATCAATAGCACTACAGAATTTTTAAGATTTACGCACACAGTGGAAGAAAAGGGAATAGCATATTTGGACACGCATATAAGTAACAGTGGGGTAGGGTTTATTTCAAAATTATTTAGAAAACAGACACATTCCAATGATTACATCCATTTTGGAAGTTGCCACCCTCCCCATATTTTCAAAAATGTTGTAAAAGGGCAATGTGTCAGAGCTGCCCGAATGTCATCTACAATAGAGTTGATGACAGAAGAACTAGGATATATATATATGAATTATTTACGAAAAGAGGCTACCCTAAAAATATGTTAGATGATGTGGTCCAATATGTCAAACTACAATGGGGAAAGAAATATCACCCACTATTAGGATATGAAGGATTTAACAATAGGACAAATATGACATCAGAAAGAAGAGTATGTGTGATTATGTATAATTTGCATACTAACTCAGTAAAGGAGATATTATATAGATATTGGACATTATTGTCCAATACGGACAATATAGGAAATATAGTGGGATTTCACCCACAAGTAGTATATAAAACAGGCAAAAATCTTAAGAGAATAGTTGAAAGTAGTGACCATAGACACAAAAAAGACAATATTGGAAAGGGTACAAAAAGATGTGGTACATGTACACAATGTAAACATATTAATGAAGACAAATATGTAAAATTAGACAATGTTATTAAAAGCACATGTAAATTTCGAGCAGGCAATTGTAATAGTCAGGGAGTGGTGTATTTAGCGAAGTGTTCATTCTGTTCTGCATATTATATAGGCAAAACAGAGAGAAAATTAAAAACCCGTATATATGAACACATTTATAAAATTAAGGAGAGAGATGATAAAAATGCACTTAGCAAACATGTTAAAGATAAAGGTATAGAGCATACATTTAAGTTTGCAATCCTGGAACTAGTAGATAGATCTATAGGTAGTGGCAATTGGAAAGCTAGGTTAGGTGCCATGGAAAGTAAATGGCAAATTTGTCTTGATGCCACTACATACCCCGGACTGAATGAGTACATTAGTTTAAAACCATTTCTGACATTAGGGGAGTAATTTTAGTAAGGATTTTTAAATATAATTGTAATTGTACTTATACAGTAAATTATTTATATAGCAAATTATTTACACAGTAAAACATTTAAGTAGAAATTCAGTGAGATAATTATTTTTATCTTCATCTGTGTTAAGGGTATTATACTTTAAATAATGTATATTCACAGAATACCTATTTATTAAATTAACAGAAATTTTAAATAAAATGATTTTAAAAAAACTTTTTTAAAATACAATTTAAAATGATATAATGTATATATTGTAAATATAATGAAGTGTTTTTGATTAATTAGATAGATTTGGCGCCAAAATTAGTATATAAGTTGAATCATTCCTGTCATTTGTTGGTTCTGAGGAAGTCTGTTACGAACAGATGAAAGCGCTAAACCTGTTCTATTAGTTTACTTTTGTACTACGTGTGCTGGAAGCAGTTGTGCCTTTGTGGAATAAAACAGTTTTTTATAACAGTGTTTCACTACGTTTTTCAGTTGGTGGATTATCAGTGGACTAATTGTGTGGATTGTGCCCTGTTCGAGCTAGGAGCAGCAGAGATTGGTCCTTTTACTTTGGTGGTTTACCTCGAATTTGAAACTGACAAAAGTAGCCTGCCTCTCAGACAGCGAAGTGACCACATTGCCAACATATGCTATTAGAACTCATCATAACCTAGACAAGGATCATAAGAGGTTACTAGGCTAATGGCCCTGGGGCCCTTACAAGCCTAGCCAAGAGTTTATCCCCAAAATAGAAAGCTCAGTCAGCACTTGTCACCACTGCCAAAGAGGGACACAGGTGGAACCCCTGGGACAAATTTGTGGTTTCCCATCCACTCATCAAGGTTGGGCTTGAACAGGGTCAGCGAGGTACTCTGATGTGTATGGCAAGTCTATTCCAAATACAGGGCAGCCTCTGGGAGACAAACCTGTCACCCCAGTAGGTTTTACTGATGTCGCACATTAGATCTGGTACAAACCTGTCTCCCCAGTAGGTTTTGTTGATGTCGCACATTAGATCAGGTACAAACCTGTCTCCCCAGTAGGTTTTGTTGATGTTGCACATTAGATCAGGTACAAACCTGTCTCCCCAGCAGGTTTTGTTGATGTCTCACATTAGATCTGGTACAAACCTGTCTCCCCAGCAGGTTTTACTGATGTCTCACATTAGATCAGGTACAAACCTGTCTCCCCAGTAGGTTTTATTGATGTCTCACATTAGATCAGGTACAAACCTGTCTCCCCAGCAGGTTTTACTGATGTCTCACATTAGATCAGGTACAAACCTGTCTCCCCAGCAGGTTTTACTGATGTCTCACATTAGATCAGGTACAAACCTGTCTCCCCAGTAGGTTTTATTGATGTCTCACATTAGATCAGGTACAAACCTGTCTCCCCAGCAGGTTTTACTGATGTCTCACATTAGATCAGGTACAAACCTGTCTCCCCAGTAGGTTTTGTTGATGTCACACATTAGATCTGGTACAAACCTGTCACCCCAGTAGGTTTTACTGATGTCGCACATTAGATCAGGTACAAACCTGTCTCCCCAGTAGGTTTTGTTGATGTCGCACATTAGATCAGGTACAAACCTGTCTCCCCAGTAGGTTTTGTTGATGTCGCACATTAGATCAGGTACAAACCTGTCTCCCCAGTAGGTTTTGTTGATGTCACACATTAGATCTGGTACAAACCTGTCACCCCAGTAGGTTTTACTGATGTCTCACATTAGATCAGGTACAAACCTGTCTCCCCAGCAGGTTTTACTGATGTCTCACATTAGATCAGGTACAAACCTGTCTCCCCAGTAGGTTTTGTTGATGTCACACATTAGATCTGGTACAAACCTGTCACCCCAGTAGGTTTTACTGATGTCGCACATTAGATCAGGTACAAACCTGTCTCCCCAGTAGGTTTTGTTGATGTCACACATTAGATCAGGTACAAACCTGTCACCCCAGTAGGTTTTGTTGATGTCGCACATTAGATCAGGTACAAACCTGTCTCCCCAGCAGGTTTTACTGATGTCACACATTAGATCAGGTACAAACCTGTCTCCCCAGTAGGTTTTGTTGATGTCGCACATTAGATCAGGTACAAACCTGTCACCCCAGTAGGTTTTACTGATGTCTCACATTAGATCAGGTACAAACCTGTCTCCCCAGTAGGTTTTACTGATGTCTCACATTAGATCTGGTACAAACCTGTCACCCCAGTAGGTTTTGTTGATGTCTCACATTAGATCAGGTACAAACCTGTCTCCCCAGTAGGTTTTACTGATGTCACACATTAGATCTGGTACAAACCTGTCACCCCAGTAGGTTTTGTTGATGTCTCACATTAGATCAGGTACAAACTTGTCTCCCCAGTAGCTTTTGTTGATGTCACACATTAGATCAGGTACAAACCTGTCTCCCCAGTAGGTTTTACTGATGTCTCACATTAGATCAGGTACAAACCTGTCTCCCCAGTAGGTTTTGTTGATGTCGCACATTAGATCAGGTACAAACCTGTCTCCCCAGTAGGTTTTGTTGATGTCGCACATTAGATCAGGTACAAACCTGTCTCCCCAGTAGGTTTTACTGATGTCTCACATTAGATCAGGTACAAACCTGTCTCCCCAGCAGGTTTTGCTGATGTCACACATTAGATCAGGTACAAACCTGTCTCCCCAGTAGGTTTTACTGATGTCTCACATTAGATCAGGTACAAACCTGTCTCCCCAGTAGGTTTTGTTGATGTCTCACATTAGATCTGGTACAAACCTGTCTCCCCAGTAGGTTTTGTTGATGTCACACATTAGATCAGGTACAAACCTGTCTCCCCAGTAGGTTTTGTTGATGTCGCACATTAGATCAGGTACAAACCTGTCACCCCAGTAGGTTTTATTGATGTCTCACATTAGATCAGGTACAAACCTGTCTCCCCAGCAGGTTTTACTGATGTCTCACATTAGATCAGGTACAAACCTGTCTCCCCAGTAGGTTTTGTTGATGTCGCACATTAGATCAGGTACAAACCTGTCTCCCCAGTAGGTTTTACTGATGTTGCACATTAGATCAGGTACAAACCTGTCACCCCAGTAGGTTTTACTGATGTCTCACATTAGATCAGGTACAAACCTGTCTCCCCAGTAGGTTTTACTGATGTCTCACATTAGATCAGGTACAAACCTGTCTCCCCAGCAGGTTTTGCTGATGTCACACATTAGATCAGGTACAAACCTGTCTCCCCAGTAGGTTTTACTGATGTCTCACATTAGATCAGGTACAAACCTGTCTCCCCAGCAGGTTTTACTGATGTCTCACATTAGATCAGGTACAAACCTGTCTCCCCAGTAGGTTTTGTTGATGTCGCACATTAGATCTGGTACAAACCTGTCTCCCCAGTAGGTTTTGTTGATGTCACACATAGATCAGGTACAAACCTGTCTCCCCAGTAGGTTTTGTTGATGCCGCACATTAGATCAGGTACAAACCTGTCTCCCCAGTAGGTTTTGTTGATGTCGCACATTAGATCAGGTACAAACCCATCTCCCCAGCAGGTTTTACTGATGTCTCACATTAGATCAGGTACAAACCTGTCTCCCCAGTAGGTTTTACTGATGTCTCACATTAGATCAGGTACAAACCTGTCTCCCCAGTAGGTTTTGTTGATGTCGCACATTAGATCAGGTACAAACCCATCTCCCCAGCAGGTTTTACTGATGTCTCACATTAGATCAGGTACAAACCTGTCTCCCCAGTAGGTCTTACTGATGTCTCACATTAGATCAGGTACAAACCTGTCACCCCAGTAGGTTTTGTTGATGTCTCACATTAGATCAGGTACAAACCTGTCTCCCCAGTAGGTTTTACTGATGTTGCACATTAGATCAGGTACAAACCTGTCTCCCCAGTAGGTTTTACTGATGTTGCACATTAGATCAGGTACAAACCTGTCTCCCCAGTAGGTTTTACTGATGTCTCACATTAGATCAGGTACAAACCTGTCTCCCCAGTAGGTTTTGTTGATGTCGCACATTAGATCAGGTACAAACCTGTCACCCCAGTAGGTTTTACTGATGTCTCACATTAGATCAGGTACAAACCTGTCTCCCCAGCAGGTTTTGTTGATGTCGAACATTAGATCAGGTACAAACCTGTCTCCCCAGTAGGTTTTGTTGATGTCACACATTAGATCAGGTACAAACCTGTCTCCCCAGTAGGTTTTGTTGATGTCGCACATTAGATCAGGTACAAACCTGTCTCCCCAGTAGGTTTTGTTGATGTCGCACATTAGATCAGGTACAAACCTGTCTCCCCAGTAGGTTTTACTGATGTCTCACATTAGATCAGGTACAAACCTGTCTCCCCAGTAGGTTTTGTTGATGTCACACATTAGATCTGGTACAAACCTGTCACCCCAGTAGGTTTTGTTGATGTCGCACATTAGATCAGGTACAAACCTGTCTCCTCAGTAGGTTTTACTGATGTCTCACATTAGATCAGGTACAAACCTGTCCCCCCAGTAGGTTTTGTTGATGTCACACATTAGATCAGGTACAAACCTGTCTCCCCAGTAGGTTTTGTTGATTTCGCACATTAGATCAGGTACAAACCTGTCTCCCCAGTAGGTTTTACTGATGTCGCACATTAGATCAGGTACAAACCTGTCTCCCCAGTAGGTTTTGTTGATGTCGAACATTAGATCAGGTACAAACCTGTCTCCCCAGTAGGTTTTGTTGATGTCGCACATTAGATCAGGTACAAACCTGTCTCCCCAGTAGGTTTTGTTGATGTCTCACATTAGATCAGGTACAAACCTGTCTCCCCAGTAGGTTTTACTGATGTCACACATTAGATCAGGTACAAACCTGTCTCCCCAGTAGGTTTTGTTGATGTCGCACATTAGATCAGGTACAAACCTGTCTCCCCAGTAGGTTTTGTTGATGTCTCACATTAGATCTGGTACAAACCTGTCTCCCCAGTAGGTTTTGTTGATGTCACACATTAGATCAGGTACAAACCTGTCTCCCCAGTAGGTTTTGTTGATGTCGCACATTAGATCAGGTACAAACCTGTCTCCCCAGTAGGTTTTACTGATGTCTCACATTAGATCAGGTACAAACCTGTCTCCCCAGCAGGTTTTGTTGATGTCGCACATTAGATCAGGTACAAACCTGTCTCCCCAGTAGGTTTTGTTGATGTCGCACATTAGATCAGGTACAAACCTGTCTCCCCAGTAGGTTTTGTTGATGTTGCACATTGGATCAGGTACAAACCCATCTCCCCAGTAGGTTTTGTTGATGTCGCACATTAGATCAGGTACAAACCTGTCTCCCCAGTAGGTTTTACTGATGTCTCACATTAGATCAGGTACAAACCCATCTCCCCAGTAGGTTTTGCTGATGTCACACATTAGATTTAGGCCTTTTGAGCAGGTACTGCGCGTGGAGTTAAACTTACAGATATGGAACATCTCTAGTAGGGCAGGGTCCTACACTGCGCAGATTACCAATGAGCAATCTGTACGATACAGAGTAGAGTGATAGTGATTTGAGCCTGTCCGCACAGGACAGGTGTTGGATGCCATGGATTCTCTTGTGAGATACATCTGTGGCCTTTGCAGCTGGTGCAGGTGTTTGAAGAGGTACTTACCAAACGGGGTGTTTTGCTCAATTATTGGCCTAATAAGGAAGGAGTTCAGAGAGGTAACCTCCTTTTTTCTGGATGCAATCCCTTTACTTATGAGATGAACCAAGCAAAAGGCTTTTCTGACCAATGCAGCCACATGATGGTCAAATGTGAGATTGTTATCAACCTGTGTACCCAGGTCTCCCACCACAGGTTGTGTGCTTAGCGGGTTGCCGTTGATGTGGTAATCCGTAGGGGCCATGTTTTTGCTGAATGGTATGATGACAATATTTTTTTACATTTAACTTAAGGCCATGACTTTGGCACCAGTCATTTGTTGCTGTGAGACCCTCTTGCAGTATGTTAACATCATTTGGGGAGTCAATGACAGCACCCAACTTACAGTCGTCTGCAAATGTGGTCAGCCACAGCCTTTTGTCTTTGCCTGGACCTCTGAAGTAGATGCCAAACAGTAGGGGTTCAAGGGCAGATACCTGGGGAACACCACTAGTGACAGGTCTGCTGTCGGAGGTGGAGGTGCCTATTTTGACCTTGTGATTCCAATCAGTTAGCCAGATGGCCATCCACCTGAAGAGATGGTGATTGCATATTATCTATAACCAAATATGAAATGCAACCAATTTCTGCAAAAGATATTTTCAATGAAACACAAATATAACTGGAACGTACTTAGAACAATGCTACTAAATAGTGTAGAACACTTAACATTCTTACAGACCTTAAATAATCTAGCAGGAATACGCAATAAACGAGTAATGTCCAACACCGTACCATGGCTGACAAAACAAACAAAAACATCATGACAAAATGGGACAAAGCCTGGAAAAATTGGTATAAATATAGAACTCAAAATGCCTTCCAACAATTAAGTCATCTTAGAAACCTTCCAAAACTCCATGTTAAACAGGATAAGCAAAGACACTATAGCAACCAACAAGACATACATAAAAACAACAGAAGTAAAGACACTATACCAACCAAGACAAACATAAAAACAATAGAATAAGTAAAGACACTATACCAACCTACAAGACAAACATAAAAACAACAAAATAAGCAAAGACATTATACCAACCAACAAGACAAACATAAAAACAGAAAACTTTTTGGTCATCACTAAAACTACTCTACCCTGGCAATTTAATTCCTACTTTATACAATCAGTATCATTTCTCTTAGACACTAATACATCTCCCCCCACTACCCCAGTCTAATCAAAACCACTCACAGCTCTTTCATTTTAGTTCAGTACCCTACTTGCCCATAAGGAAGTTCATCCATAAACTAAAAACCACTTCCATAGCTACAGGCCAACTATCATTAGACTAAAAATTGCCACAGCAGTCATAGCCTTCCCTGTGTTCATACTAATTAATAGGTCCATGGCAGAAAGATACATCTGAAAAATCTTACTCATCTACAGAATTTTATAAACTACAGACCAATAGCGATCCTCTCCCAGCTCTCAAAATATTAAAGAAATGCATCCATAAGCAGCTGATGCAATACCTAATCTCAAATAACCTGCTCTACGGAACACAACACAGCTTTAGGCCCAGCACAGCACCACCACTGCTCTACATTTTACCAATATAATAAACCAACACAGAAACAAGGGTCTGCTTGTGTCCACCATGTTCTTAGACTTGTAAAAGGCATTTGATACCGTCTCACACCACCACTGCTCTACATTTTACCAATATAATAAACCAACACAGAAACAATGATCTGCTCGTGTCCACCATGTTCTTAGACTTGTAAAAGGCATTTG
Source organism: Protopterus annectens (assembly GCF_019279795.1). NCBI lineage: Eukaryota > Metazoa > Chordata > Ceratodontiformes > Protopteridae > Protopterus > Protopterus annectens. The sequence continues at coordinate 945,519,752 of NC_056733.1, forward strand.
ATACCGTCTCACACCATCAACTGCTCTTTCAATTCTTCTCAACAGGACTTTCACAATACTCCTTTTGTGGTTTCTTAGCTACCTATCTGGAAGGCAACAAACCTACTCATCCTTTCAACCAGTTACTAAAGGCGTCCCTCAGCCTCTATACTGGGTCCTCTCTTACTTAATACTTTTATTAATAAACTCCACACCTCTCTTCACCATGCTAGTTTAATTCAGTATGCAGACAACTCAACATTAATATGAGTGACCTCAACAATAAAATAAGCTCCAAGACATTACCCCAGAATCCTTCTCCTCTGAAGAAACCTGGCTCAAAGGATCAAATCTCCTACTCAATCCCAAGAAAACTAAGTTAATGCTTTTCACCTCAAAGAGTTAAAAATCAAAAGCATTTTTTTACCCTAAAGTCAGTAAATGAAACTGTCGTGGAAACTAACTTACAGTAAACTTCTAGGCATTATAATAAATGACTGTCTCAAATATGACCAGCATATACTGCACACCATTAAATCTACACAGCAGAAACTAAGCTCCCTTTATAGGATCATTGGATTCCTTACAGATACTGCAAGAAAAACTCTAGCCACCACCTTCTTATCCAGCTCCTCTCTTACATGCCACTCCTACCACAAAAAAGCTAAACAATACTCAGAGAAAGAAACTTGCCGACTGCTACAACAAAATAGCTAAATTTGACACTAATCTCTCTCATAGGACCCACCATTGTTACAGATTAAAGCAATTAAACTGTCTTCACCTACACAACTACCCAACATATTCGCAACTAACTACAGCATACAAACTCATTCGTCATCCAGAAAAATACCCTGCACTACAGGTTTACAGGTTTATAGATTAGTACTCGGCAAACTGCCCTTGTGGACCATTTTAAGCCTGGCCGATTATCCCATGTGAGAATCATACCCTGCACCCTGTGTCTGTAAGGTAAAAACATTCACCATTACATAACTTATTACTGACCTACTGTCCGGCACGGGACCACTGCTCTAGTAACAAATTCTTATTACTTACACACAAGTCAACAATGTTGCAGGAAACTTGCTCAAGTCCCAATACATTGCTAAACTCTGGAACAGTATCCCCACACAAATAAAACTCTCCAACAAACTCAATAGTTTTAAACCAATGCTTCAAAAACATCTTAACCAATCCTGTTCCTGCACATGCTCATCTCCAGGTTCAGACTGTGTTCACTATACGACACTCTCCAAATACTCCTTAAACAGAATACTCTCAACCTCTCACTGAAATGATCTATTTTTTAAACATAACTGCTGCCTCTAAAATCCACTAAGTTACACGTAGGCATTCTGTTTAATAACGTCCACCTCTGAAAAATCTTAGAATGTGTAAATGTTAACTATTGTTTGTGTATAAATGCAAATAGAAATGTAACTACCTAACTGGAACTTACTATAATGCAATGTAAGCAAATGGAACTTTTCTCCCCAGGCCTCCACTAAAAAATAGGTATTACCCAGTGGAGCGCCTTCTGTGTGGAGTCTGCATGTCCTCCCTATGGTCGAGTGGCGTTCGAAAGACATGCGTGAATGGGCACGCCTTAGTTGAAGGTTGGGTGTCAGACTGGAGTTCTGCTGTGGCGACCCCTAACCGGGAAAAGCCGGAAAAAAAACCCACCACCACCCAGTTGGACATTCCCGATAAACACAGACAGACAAACAAACAAAACAATCAATCCAAAACTTGCCTGAGGTCCTTGTAATTATTTGAAACCAAAAATAACCTTGAATAAATGTCAGATCCTTGTTAGTCAGGTGGGACCTCTTCGATGACTCAATTTTTTTTTTTAAACAACTTCTGAATTTCAGTGGCTGCATCCCTTCACTGATGGGGTTGCACATCTGGGAAATGTTTGGGCTTTAAATTTAGGAGTTTCCAAAAATGGAAATGTATAAACCCTGGATACGACTTTTAACACTAATGCATCTGATGTGATTGCCATCCAAGCTCCCAGATACAGAGCCAAATGACCCTCGACTGATTCCAGAGCCGGAGAGTCGCACAACCACTCAGGGTCTCTGAAACGGCTTCCTGAAGAAGGCTCCATGAAAACCCTAACTTTATGGACTACCCCTGCCATTCGGGCAGCTTACCCCCCCCCTGCCATGAGGGGAACACTTAGAAGGCACTTTCTGAAAAGATTGCTGCGCTTTTCTTTAAAAACAGGGAGACAGGGGTAGAGGGAGAGAAAGAGGGAGACCCCCTCCTTCTGGTTCTGACAGAAGGTCTTTTGAGATGTAGCAAAATGTGCTCCAACAGCACACAGCATCTCACCATTCTGCTCACCCCTGGTCACCATAGGAGGCATCCTCACTGGAAGATTAATGCCCCCCACTCCTTCATCAAGTTCAGTGTTCTCAGAGAGGGACTCTGCAGATGCTTCCTCTTGCACCGCCTCTTGCCAGAAACTTCCCACCCTGCAGAATCGGGGTGGGGGGAGCTGAAGGAAGGACAGACTAAATATCACCTGAAGTGAGCTGTCCTGAAGCAGAGTGAAGTGTGTCCATAGCCACAGACAAATAAAAGGAAGGGAGGGACACCAGTTGAAGGTGATTACTCCTTCTCCTGATGGCAGAACATCCTCTCCCAGAATTCAAAGGCAGAAACTGAAGCAGGCTGCCTGGAGCCCATGAACATAGGATCCAAAGATACCAAGGACACACTAAACTCCAGAGCCATTGCAACCTGCCCCAATGCCAAGACCAGAGCCAAACTAACAGTAGTGGAGGTGCCAAGCAATAGGGATGACACTAAAATTGGAGACACTCCTGTCTCAATGTGTTCTTCCAACGCAGCTGCAGCTGAGGAAACCAAGGTAGGGGTACGAGCCAAAATCAGCCAAGAGATTAGATCTTTTTAAGAAATCTGCTTGGCTTAGTGTTTTTGTTCTGTGTGGGAGATGGGTACTTAAATTATCTATGCTGCACATTTAACATGCCCCCCCCCCCCCATTGGTTAACTTGTTTCTTGAGGGACACTTAAATACACAGTAAATTTCTGGGTCTTTGCCTTTTCTGACATGACTCCAAGCCTGCATAAACCACAAGTACTGCTGGTGACTCCCTGCTAGTTATTTTTCCACCTGCCCTCCCATTACTTGACTTGCTTTATAAATCTGGTGGTTTTAAGCTGCCCACCCTTACTGTAAACTAAACTTTAGAAGGTCCTCCCGTTCTACTCGACTGTTGATATAGTGATTTGCCTTTCCTTGCGCTTATTTTGAAACAGTGCGTTCTGCCTCTCATTGTACATTCTCTACTGATTTGCTTGCTCTAAATTCATTATCTAGCTAGCTGTTGGATAAAGCAGTGTATTTTCATACTCTAGCAAGCACTTTTCTGTGTTTTTACATCAAGCGGTTAGTGGATTTTTTCAACTAGTGGCAGTGGGTGGTAGCCTGGTCGTTTTAGGTTGGGGAATCACGCTTAAGATTTCTGCATGTAATTGTTTTAGTGGCTGGAGGGCTTATTAATCAGCTTATCTTGTTTTAGTGCCTTTATAAATTCTGTACAATTGAGTGTCTCTTAGCTAATTTAATCACACTTATAAGTTGATTAAAGTACACTGCTGTATCTGCATCTTTAAGTTTGTTTGTGGTGGCATTTCATATCTTTAAGTTTGTTTGTGGTGGCATTTCATATCTAAGTTTGTTTGAGGTGGCATTTCATATCTTTAAGTTTCTTTGTGGTGGCATTTCATATCTTTAAGTTTGTTTCCGGTGGCATTTCATATCTTTTAAGTTTGTTTGTGGCAGCATTTTGTCACATAAAAAACATTCTGATAAAAAAATGGAAAATTCTGTTACAGGACAAACTAATAGTGGACAAATTGGGTAAAGAAACAAGATTCATTACTAGGAAGGGTAGAACAAATATATTTGAAGGCGAGTGCAGGATCCAATCATATGCAATAGGGGATGAAACAATGTGGTAGTTGCCCCTGTTGCAAATACATTCATGTAGGTGCATCACTGCACATAAACAACACACATTTGAGTAACAGAAGAAAAGTTAATTGCAACTCCAAAATGAACGTATATGTGGCTAAATGTCAAAATTGTGATTCATTCTATGTCGGTAAAACCAAGCGTAGAATGAGAGACCGCATATACGAACATATATATTGTATTAACACAAACTGGACAATGCTTTAGCAAAGCATGTAGAACAATATCCAGAACATGCATTTAAATTCTGGATACTTGATCAAGTGGACAGTAATCCAAGAGGGGGTCCATTCACCTTACTATTAGAAAAGTTGGAGTTGCTCTGGCAAATTCGTCTCGATGCTTATAACTTTCCAGGATTGAACGACATGTGTTCTATCAAATGCTGTTTAAAACTGAAAAGCTTAATGAGATGAAATACTGTAGTAACAACATTATAGAAATTATGTTTTACGTATTAAGTTTTTTTACTTTTAAATGTTTATAATGTACGGTTAGATAAACGAGGAGATTCTTTACATTTTTACACAATGTTCATATATGATTTTCACCATATTGCTGCTGCGATTAATGTATTCATTTGCTTGTTAAATAAGGCAGTTTTAACTCATTCACTCTGGAGCAGGTCAGAAAAAGCTTCCTGGTTAATTCCACCACAGGAACAACAGTGCAGCCTGAGCTCATTTTCAGAAAATCCATTTGTAATACCGTACAGAAAACAAATGTTCATAACTCTAACTATAAGAGCTAGACTAAAATGTAAACACGAAAGTTGTTCAGCAGACACTGACCTTTCAGACAGTGTAAATGTTGATAGTGCATATCAAAGTCAGTATTAAATAATTGGGAAGGAATGTTGGTACTGTGCATATTTTTTACCTTTTTGGAAAAGCAAAGCACAATATCATGGTCAATGTACCATGCAGACCCATACAATTTGAATGTAATTTGTTAGTATGAATGTCAGCTTTAAAATGATACCTTACCCATTACTGTGTGATGCTCCTTTCTTGAGACATTCACAGAAATATGATTAATATATTATTTATCATAATTGATAAATAAACAAAGCCTAATATCTCATCACCTGTAACAGACAGAGCCTACATATCAGTGTAGACATTGTGCATCTGAATGTCAGCTTCAAAATGATGCATCATTTGTGTTATCACCGTGCTCCCTCGCAATGATATGGGCATAATAATGAGAAGTATTGTAAATATATAATTTTCATAATCGTACAAGACTAAACAAACTGTGATATCTGTACATGTGTAGACTGCACAGACATGGTTCTTTTACCATGTTGTAAGGAGTAACAATGTCTTCAGAATTAGATATTACTTGGCACACTGACATGCTCCCTTGCAAAGTTATTTACCAAAATATGAAAAAATCAATTTCTATAACCTGAGTCCTAACAAAACTGATAGCTGTACATGTGTACAGCATTCAGAAGCAGTTGTTTTACCATGTAGACACATATGATTGTAAATATACACATTCTTGGTGTAGCCAAAATACTGCTGAATGGGTGCATGTAAAGAGAAAAAGCAAGGGAAGGACCGCCACTCCACTAATGAACCCAGGACAGGCATGGGACAGTGGCAGGCAAGGCCTTCTGATCTGTCCGATAGCTGTGCTAGCTACCCAGTCAGACTGCTGATACCACTGCAGTCTTACAACCTCCTTCAGTGTCAGCAGTCTACCTTACCTATGCCTTTTCTCTTTACGTGTCCATTCAGCAATGGACCCAAGGGATCAAGTTCTGTATTACTAAGCCCTTCTTGTCATCTAACCTCTACCCATGCCTCATAAAAGCAGAATAAAAGAAGTACTGCAGGATGGTTACTGACATATTAGACTGTACATGCTAGCACTCTCCTGAAACAGTTGTTCTTTCTCAGCATCTTCACCAGCTCCTTACCACAGATAATTGCCAAACTCAGAAGAATATATTTTACACAACACATTTCATAATAGAGTTTTACTTACCATACCGGTCCCATTCTTCTCACAAGCTGCATGTTACCAATTCTCCATAGCTCTCCTCGCTCCATTGAGGAGGTCAGTCAAGAACAACGCAATGCCCTCTTCAGTTAGGTGAATGCCATCCCTTCTGAACAGGTGAATATCTTCTGCGGTGATGCTGTCATGACAGATTGTAGATCCACCGACCCTGTGCTTCAAACCATGCATGAACCTATTCTGTAAATATCTGGCCTTGTGCGCTGCCCGCTGACTGTTTGCTGTTTTCCATATCTGTCGAGGGATTATATCAGACCACACAAAATGACAATGTGGCCACCATGACTGCAGATGTTCAAAAATTGCTGTGATTTGAAACCGTAGCCTTCTGAGTAGTTGACTGAGGACATCATTCCCTCCAATGTGCAGCACAAGAATGTCGGGCTCAGGGTAGATGGAACACTTCTCTTCAACAACAGCAGTACTCTGCACCAATGCATACCTCTTCTTGCAATCCAGTATACCTTCACACTGGATGTGGGGAAGCTCAAGTTGTACCGGTTTTCAGTTTCGAAGGCATGGCTGGCAGCCCAGTGAGTGTTGGAATGGCCACATACCCACACTCTCACTTGTCGTTCTCCTGCTCGTGAAGCCATGTCAGTGTCAGAAAGTGGACAAACCTGCACAGGAAAGAAAATGCAAACAGATTATACTGATGTTTGACAGATCTACTGGAAGACTACATATATATGTATATCATATGCATTACCTGGGGAGCCCATCCAAATCTTCCATCCTAGCCACAGGTAAAGTATTCTTTGCATTAGCATGTTCTAAGACATGTTAGTGTGGAGTGCAGAGGCATTCATTATCATCCAGTAGAAATACTATATCATTATAATTCAGTCAAAGTAGTGCAACACTTGGGTGTTACTGAGCCCCTTCTCCTACCACCTAATTTCCACCCATGACTGACAAAGCGTGGAAACATGCCCATCTACTGAGTATAACCAGAAGTACAGTAATACAAGCAGAACTGGCAAACTTATCTGGTTCGTCCATGTAAGAATTAGTCATAAAAGTAATAATTCCAGTTATCGCTTCTCACCATCACTCGGGTTACAATAAGACCCATCAGTTTTCCTCAATGCAATATGTGTATATTGTTAAGAGATAAATTATTCTTGAAAACTGGATTCATAAACAAAAAATTATAACAACCATCACTAAAACGTGAGCTATAGATAACTTACACGTGTTACACCGTACCTGTATTACGATCTTCAGAAGTCTGACCATGTATGCACAAGCACTTCCCTGCTACGCAAATGAATTATTTCCCCAACCAACATCTTCATTACTACATGTTATACACATGTCCCTACATGAAACATTCACCCAAATGACACCTACAGGAAAATGTAGAGATACAATTACCAAAATTATATATATATATATATATATATATATATATATATATATATATATATATATATATACGCACACACACGCACACACACACACGTGTGACCAATGTATATATGTGTAAGTACATTATGTACATATATATCCATATACACACATATGCACAAATATAAATGTGTGTGTGTGTGTGTGTATATATATATATATATATATATATATATATATATATATATATATATATATATATATATATCTACACACACACACACACACATATGGGATCCGGACACAAGCTCGAGTGAGCACATGTCCGAATCACAAAACATTGATCACACATACACAAAAGCGCTTAACATCGAAAAGCGCTTCCGTGTATGTGTGTCTGTTTCGTAGATCGGACTACAGTGTGGGTAAGGGAAAATTCCCTTTTCCCCACTGTAGTGCGATCTCGGAGTGAGAATATTAAAGTAGGGGGGTGTGGGGGGTGCAAGGGATTTTATATATATATATATATATATATATATATATATATATATATATATATATATATATGCACATACACACACAGGAAGAAAAAATCAGGGGTTTAGGAGGGCAGGTAGTTGATGAAGAATGAGGGGAGTTGCATGCAATGACTCCAAGCAGGGAAAAACCACAAAGAAAAACCACAACCTGGCTTGTGCATTCATCAAGGTGATAACAACTTCTACTTATGTGAATAACAGTGACAGCAGCTGAGACTTTTCCCAGAAAAGTGATAATAACACACTGCTACATTGTAACTGCACGTATTGGTAATGAGATAATGACCTTCCTTTCATTACTGCAAAGGTATGCATGCTGAGACACAGGTGATAATTGCTGTACATAACCTGTTGAGTAGGCATTCATTATATTACCTGGTGCAGGTGTTATGTAACACTGACTCATTACCACCTGTTAGGAGAACGCCAGAGTAATTCAGTAAATACAGTATAACATTTACATACCCTTCCTCCCACTTACATTCCACACATGACTGACAGATCCAGGAACATTGCCCAAAATATATGGTTGCTCCATGCTGGTACTTTTGTGCAATGAATAACATTTATGTCACTGAGCCTACTGCTGTGTATAATCAAACAGAAATGACAGAGTCATAAATATGTAAATTACTTGGCTGATCAATGTAAGAATTACTCCAAAAGTAGTAAATAATTTTATCTTACCCAACCATCCCTCGAGTTAGAATACGACACAGCAGTGAAAAATGCAGCAATATTGTCCAAAATATCTGGGTCAGCTATGCCAAAAATCAACAATATAATATATTGCTGACAGTCTTTCATCCCAGCCGGCAGTCTGACCATGTATGCAGAAGCACTTCTGATATACAATGAATTATTCACCAAGCAACATCTTCATTAGTATGTCCATGTATACACATGCACCAAAATGAAACATTCACCCAACTGACCCCTTCAGTAAAATGTTGAGGTATGCATAATCACCAGAATTAAACATTTACCCAAATTACTCTTCAGTAGCATTTCCTAGTATGTGCAATCACCAAAATGAAGCATTTACCCAAGTGACCCCTTCAATAAAATTGTTGATGTATGCACAAGCACCTGAATGAAATATTTCCCCAAACTACCCTTCAGTAACATTCCCCAGCATTACTCAGTAGAGAGGACTGTTTCAATTTATATTATTCAGGAGAACCAAAATATACGTTCAGAACCTTTGGATATATTTATCAGCACTGTTCTTGTTATCCAGCATTCTGTTTTCAAGAGACAGGCCAGCTTAGCATCAGACAGCACCATGAAGTTAATAGCTTGACAAACTCAAAAGTTAATAACTTGACAAAATCTGAAAAATAAAATAATACCTTACAAAACAACTGAAAGGTCACTGTCCCACACAAGCAAATGTTACGGCATAAAGATATTAGAAAAAGAGCTTCATAAATACACTGCATAAAATGACAAACACCAAACTCCATTTTGAAATAAATTTGCAACACAAACCAGTACCCAAACGTCAAACTGGTAAAAGGGTTTAAGGGTTTAAGCAACACTCCCATGCAAGTCTAATGATGCCGCACAAATTTCCAATAAAAAAATCATGAGCGGAAACGTGATCCGCTGTGGCGACCCCTCACCGGGAAAAGCCGAAAGAAGAAGAATTAAACCTGACAGCAATGATTTGCCTGGAAATTGCTACACCTGCTAATATAAAACAATATTTCTTATGCTATACAGTCACAGAAGGCTGTAACATGGTGACCCAAGAGAATAATACAATGTCAGCTTAACATGCACACAAATTTATCATTACTGAAGCTGACATTCATTCAAGCTGAGCCTGTTCCCATCTGAAGTGTCCAGGAACATGTGACCAAGCTGCAGGACATAATGGCAGCCATGTCTCTCCAAACACCATCATATTGGGTGACTTCAACTACCCAAACATAGACTGGGAACATTACTCAAGCCCCAACACCCTAGCCCAAAGGTTCCTTGAGTTCATAAACTCAAATGCTATGGAACAACTAGTCACCATTCCCACAAGAGGAGAAAATATACTAGACCTGATCATCACAAACATGGGGACACAATGCTCCACACCGGAAGTATATCCCTCATTGGTGAGATCAGACCATAAATTAATCTCACTGGAGATCCACATCCCGCCACCACCCCCAGCAAAAAAGACCACAGTGAAGAACTTCTCAAAAGCAAACTTCACACTTCTTAAGACTGGAGTGGTATCCTTCAAGGCCCTCGAGCCAGTGGAAACCACAACCCACGCTGCTGAAACCCTTACAAATGCCTTCTACGAGCACCTCCAGGAATGTATGGATCAAGCAATCCCTAAAAATCAAGACCCTTTCCACCAAAGGCAGGCCCGGTCTGGTGGACCCCAGCCATAAACAAACTCTACAACAAGAGGAGAAAGCTACTACATGACAGAGCAAAATCCCTAAAAGGGAAGGCATCTCTGATCAATACTAGCAAAAAACTACGATCACTCATAAAATCATCCAAGGCAAACTTTGAGAGAAAAATCGCTAATGACACAAAAGACAATCATAAAGCCTTCTTTAGCTATGTTAGAAACCTGGGTGGAAACTCCCAGATATGCTCAGAATTAGTCCAAAATGATAAAAAAATCACTAAACCCACAGACATTGCCAACATACTGGCAGACCGGTTCAGTGCAAATTTCTCCCCTCCCTCCCCCCCAAAAGGAGAAATATCTATCCCACCAGAGTCTAGCCTCCCAAACATCTCAGATGCCCAGGTGAGAGCTGCTCTTTCTAAAGCAAAAAACACAGCATCAATGGGACCGGACGGTGTCCCCAGCTGTGTGCTACACGAACTCAATGAGGAACTAAACCCACACATAAGGCTGCTGTTTAATCTTAGCCTTACTACAGGATATGTACCCAAAGAATGGCGTACGGCAACTGTGGTCCCACTCCACAAAGGCGGTGCTTCTTCGGACCCTGGAAATACCGCCCCATAAGCTTGACGAGCCTAGTCTGCAAAGCTATGGAGAGGATCATAATGGAACTCATAAATAAAGACATTGGGGACCTACAGACACTGGATCCTACCCAATTTGGCTTTGTCAAGGGCAGATCCTGCCTCTTGAACTTGGTCGACTTTTTCAAAACAGTCACGAAGGCCATTGATGAGGGTAAGGCAGTTCACACAGCCTACCTTGACCTAGCAAAAGCGTTCGACACAATACCCCACTCGGGCATCATAGAAAAGCTCACCAGCTTAGATGTAAACCCATATGTCACAAGATGGGTTGTAAACTGGCTCAAGGACAGAACACACAGGGTTAGAGTTGCTGGTGCCATGTCAGACTCTAAGCCGGTCACGAGCGGTGTCCCACAGGGCTCAGTCCTGGGCCCCTCTTGTTCGGCATTTATTTTTCTGAAGTGCAGGCAAACATAGGGGGATTGTGGCTGACAAAATTTGCAGATGACTGCAAACTGGGCACCATAATTGACACTCCATCAGACACAGACATCCTCCAGAGAGGTCTCATAGAAATGGATAACTGGTGCCAGAGCCATGGCCTTAAGCTAAATGCCAAAAAATGTATAGTCATACCCTTTGGGAAAAACAAGGTAACCCCTAATTACCACATAGGTGGTAATCCATTAAACACGAAGAAGTTATCAGGGACCTGGGGACCCAAGTTGACAGTAACCTCTCTTTTGACACTCACATTGTCAAAGTGGTTAGGAAGACCTTCTACATTGCCCACCCGATCATGAAGGGATTCACATCCAGAACAGGAGAGGTCATTGTACCCCTGTACTCTTCACTTATCAGACCAATGATTGAGTACAATGCCCCATTCGGAATGTACCTTACCCGACACCTGCAGCAGTTGGAAAGACCCCAAAAGTTCCTCACCAAAAGGATAAAGGGGCTCAAACATATGTCATACGATGCCCGACTGAAGAAACTCCAGCTTTATTCAGTCGCATACAGTCTGCTCAGAGGTGATCTGTGCTTGACATACAAGGCCATGTCCAACCCGGAATTAATGGACATGCTCCACCTCAAAAAATCCAAATCCATCAGAGCCACGAGAGCAAGAGACTTAAACCTCAACACGGATATAAATAGGACGTGCTGGAGGGACAGATTCATCACCCAGAGACTCCCTACACTATGGAACAGAATCCCAGTCCATGTGAGGCAGAGCCCCTCACTGACTCTGTTCAAGAGAAATCTTGACGAGTGGATGGGAGATTGTAGGTTTACCCAGGGAATCATCTCTGTATCACTGCTGGACAGAGGCACAGCAAACTTATGGGTATAGTATTCTCATCCTAAGGGGTGGTGAAAGCCACACACACTCTGGCTAGGCTTATAAATGCCCTAGGGCAGATAGCCTAGTATGAACCATCTTATCCACTGTAAGGCAGCAAGTAGAATAGGTCCTAGAAGGAACAGACAGGCCTACAACAAAAATGCAAAGTTAAGAGCTTTTCAATCTGGGTATAAGATATTATGTCTTATACCCACCATAGAAAACAAATTACTTGCCATAAGACAAAAACCACCCAAAATAACTGAAATGGAAAGGGGTAGTGAACCACAAGATTAGACAGCCAAGTGAAAACCAGAACAAATGTATGTTAATTTACGTAAGCCTTGGAATGATCAGCAAGTTTTAAGTCTGCTACCAAGCACCAAAAAATAATAAATTACAACCGGTCAGTAATCCAAAAGCTTTAATGTAAGGTTTTAACAGTCTCTCTGCAAACAGGGTTGAAAGCAATCTCACACTCCATTGCAAAGGTGTAGATGGTCAAAAACAAATGCATATTCTAGCAAAGGATATTAAAGGTATTTCTACTGAAAAACAAGAGCTTTCAGATATCAGAGTAGAACATATGTAAAAAATGAACTAGGGAAGAAGCCTGAAACTATATAATACTGCTGAGGCAGTAAAAGTCCCTCCATGATGGAGCATCTAAGCGTTCACCAGCCTAATAAACACATATTAAAATCTTCAGTGTAATAAACATATCATAATACAGCAAGTACTTGGCATACACTTAAAACATGAGAGAGGCATGAGTGATGATGTCCTAGGCAGCCGACTGCTGCTCTCATGAAAAGAAAAAATAAATGATAATTCTTGGCTGTGCATTTAATAATTAAAATTCCAGCTGTAAGTACATTTATTCACAGCAGCTGGAGGTAAGATAGACAGCGGCATCTCTGGCTTACTTACTTGCTTGCATGGATGATTTTTACTAATTAATTTCAGTTGGATAAGACCAAAGTTCCTGGGTAATCTCCTTCTCTCCTAAAGCAAATAACTGTGCCTAGTGAGTCTTATCCAGTTGCTTTATAACTGACAGCACAAGTCTGTATCTATCAGATCTTGATTTTATTCTTGTGGTTCTGTTTGCTTATTGTGTTTTTTCAGTTATAAAGCAGTCAGCAATGTCTTTATGGGGTAAGAAAAAATGTTGTGCCTCACTGACATCATACATATGAACATTATTTTACAGTAGGGATCAAGCCAGCCTAGAAAGGTCCTTTTTACGTTACTGGATATAAGGTACTGAATCCAGTGTGGGAGAAGACATACGAAATGTACAATAAGTCATCAACTTATCATAGTCACTCCTTTCCTCAGACAGATTCTGCCAGTCAGTGCTTAGATGGAAAGAAACAACAGCTGACAGATCAAAAATGAAAACGAGAAAATCTGTAAGCTTAATATTGTAAATTCGTCTTTATTTGTATATATGTGTATGTCTGTTTGGGGCTTTTCCCCTCGGGTCTCCACTGAAAAAGGGTAATTCTTACCCAGCTGGACCAACCCGGTTAACAAATGCAAATAAATAAATAAATAAATTACCGCAAAAGCTGGCTTCCACACACACCAGTACTTGTGTCCATACACTGAGCTTAAACTAGAACTATGTTTGCATTACTGATTATAAAATGGCCTCTGTACCAACCTTCAAATAACATTTATAAAGTGTTCTGAGGCTAAAATAGTCTGGACATTTCAACAATACTTGAGAAAGATGGTCCAAACCATGCTGCTACTCCATCTGGGTATTATATGCACAGGGATCGGTTTGAAAAAAATATATATATTTTTTACATTTTGTAAGTAATTTCTATCTTCTTGTCTGTCGTATTCATCTCCCCACCAACATTACTCAAAAGAGCCGACTACAGAACATTTTAAATAGCACAGCTTACTATAAAGAATTGTCTAAATTTGTTTAACATTATTTTGCCCTAGACAGCACTAGTTTATTATTATTATCAGAACACAAAGTAGTTTTATGTTCAATCTGAGTTGAAGCATCCCACAGCACTAAACTCCTTGAAGGCTCGACTAACACCTTATGTAATCTAGGAATATACCCGCAAGTAACACAATAGGGAAAGTCACAGCAGCAATATAGACTTCTCAGACTGAGTACTTGGCATTCCTCCTCGTTAAAAGGTTAGGAGATAAGGGGGGCTGCACATAGAAACAGCCGTTTGGGAAACTCACAATTAGCGCATGTACGTATCACTATTTACCCCGACTAAATATTCAAGCAGTAGCTCGATGCAATTTTGCGCATCCCTTCCTTTCTTAGTAAGAACATTTTCTAAGAAACCCGTACTCAGCACTCCTCAAAAAATTACTAAAACAGTACAGAAATATAAAAATACTATGCATAGACAAATCTGATTGGTTGCCAACGCTTCATTTAGGAAATGCAGAAGAGTGGGCTTAGCTGTAATCACAGGAAAAGACATTGAGCATTCCTACCCGATTTACTCATAAAAGTCCAATAGGACCATCAGGTAACTCCAACCTAAATCCTAAGTTGAGAAGCTAACTGACAAAGTTCAGTTACTTTCTCAACTTATTTTTCAACAATAGCTTCAAATTATGGCTGTAAAATTACTTGCACTGCTGGAAGGCACTCGGGGTTAACATGATGCAATTCCTATCTTCTCATGGCGCGCTCAGTGTTAAGTACAGAGGTGCCATGAGAAGGTACTCTGGGTTAATGAGTTAAAGAAAGTACAGTTTTGTACCTACCATAAATGTAGATGTTCGAGTGCTCATACAGCTGTAGTCATAACAGATGGGTTTATCCTGCCGTCAGGCGGGTCCTCGGTCGGCCGAATTCCAATGTCTAGGTCTGGCATCGGTTGTCGTCGCTTCTTCCCTGACGTCAGTGCGGCAGGGGTATAAAAGAGGCAGCCGACGCCATTTTCTTCAGTTTTTCTTGCCCCAGATGTCAGGTGCCCCCCAGAAGGAAGGCAAACATAATGTTATGCAAAGATGCAATGTTGATAAATCAAAAACAGTAGTTACAAGCAAATACACCATAAAAGAATACCCCAAAAAGGTTATATGAAAAATGTTTGTCATAAGGCCTGTCCTAAGAGGGGATGGAGGGAGGGAAACCTGGACTGCAGCTGTATGAGCACTCGAACATCTACATTTATGGTAGGTACAAAACTGTACTATGTTCATCATGCATACAGCTGCAGTCATCACAGATGGGTAGAATCCCAAAGCCAAGTAAGGGTGGTAGGCACTAAGTGGAACTAGGAGGGGCTAGGATGCCCTGCAGGACTGCTGTGGCAAAGCCCGCTCTAGATTTTGAGTATAGTGGGAGGTGATAGTGCTTGGAGAAAGTGTGCACTGAACTCCAGGTGGCTGCTTCCAAAATGTCCTTGGTAGGGACCCCCCTGAGGAAGGCTGCAGAGGTAGCTGTGGCTCTGGTGGAGTGGGATCTGATGCATGCAGGCACAGTTTTTCCATGAAATGAGTAACAAAAGCATATGCAGTGAGCTATCCATTTTGAAACTGTCTGTTTGGAAATAGCCTTTCCCTGAGCACCTACAGCATAGGACACAAAGAGTTGCTCAGATTTCCTGAATGGCTTTGTTCTGTCCAAGTAGTAACAAAGTTGTCTGTGAATGTCCAAGGAATGTAGTAGTCTTTCCCCTTTGTTTTGCGGATTAGGATAAAAGGTAGGTAAGTGGATAGTCTGATTCAAAGCTACACTGGATACTACCTTTGGCATAAAGGTAGGAATGGTTCGTAAGGAAACTCTGTCCTGATGGAAAATGATGAATGGTTGCACAGCCATGACGAAACCCTGCGTGCTGAGGTGATAGCCAGAAGAAAGGCTGTTTTCCATGACAAGTACTGTAACTCTGTTGAAGAAGCTGGCTCGAAGGGAGGAAGGGTCAGCTTTTCCAATACGTAGTTGAGGTCCCAAGCAGGGACTGGTGGTTTCCTTGGGGGTTTTATACTCTTTGCCCCTCTGAGGAACTGCCTTAAGAGAGGATGAGAGAATAAAGGAGGATCTGTGCTGTATTGTGCAGAAATGGCTGAAGCGTGGATCTTGATGGAGGAGAAGGAAAGTCCATTGTTTAATATCTCAGCTAGGTACTGTAAAATTTGAGGTATATTTATTACCCAAGGATTCTGTCCCTTTTCTTGATTCCAGGCACAAAATCGTTTCCATTTGGCGGAGTAGCCCTTTCTAGTAGAAGGTCTTCTGGCCTCCAAGATGACATCCTGCACCTCCTTGGAGAGGAGAAACTGTTGGGAAATCAAGGAATTCTCCATGCAGCTAGATTTAGAGTTTTGAGATGGCTGTGAAGGGTTTTGTAGTTGTGCTGGGACAACAGAAGAGGGACTAGAGGTAGGATCCATGGTGGGGAATGTGTCAGGCTCCTCAGGAGCGGATACCAGTGTTGTCTTGACCAGTCTGGAACGATGAGAATCATTTTCGGCCTCTCTGCTCTGGCTTTTAATAGAACTTTGGGCAGCAGAGGAAGAGGCGGGAAGGCATAGACTGTCAATGTTGCCCAATTGAAGGAAAGTGCGTCCACTTTCCAGGCCTGTGGATGATAGGTCCTTGAACAAAATTTTTTCAACTGGCAATTTCTGTGGGTAGCAAAGAGATCTATGTCTGGCTGTCCCCATGCCTGAGTTATCTTTGTGAAAAGTTGAGGATGCAACTTCCATTCGTGTGGATCTGTCATATTTCTGCTTAGGTTGTCTGCCAGTGTGTTTTCCTTCCCTGGCAGGAATTGTGCCTGTAGTTGAATTTTCAATTCCAGTGCTGTGTTCCATAGGGTCATGGCTTGCCTGCACAGGGGGTATGAATGAGTTCCCCCCTGTTTATGTACCACATCACTGTGGTGTTGTCTGCCCTTATCAATAGCTGGCCTGGATGCAGTAGGTCTTTGAAGGTCATAATAGCCTTTTGCACAGCTAGCATTTCCTTTTGGTTGATGTGAAGGTGCTTCTCTTTTCGGTCCATTTTCCCTGAATGCACTGATCTGTCATGTGTGCTCCCCAGGCGTAATCTGAGGGGTCTGTTGTGATGATTTGAGTTGCTTGAGGTACACGGAAAGGAAGACCTGTGTTTCTTTGGCAAGCTTGAGCCCACCATATAAATTCCTTTTGAAGGCATGGAATGAGTGGTATAATTGCTTCCAAGCTGTGGCTGTGTTGAGACCATAAGTTTTTCAGGTACCATTGAAGTTTCCTCATATGCAGCTTTGCACATGGGAATAGCAGGATGCAAGATGCCATGAATCCCAGAGCCTGCAGGATTTTCCTTGCAGTTAGCCTGGTGTAAGTTGCCATTTTTCTGAAGTATTGAGACAGTTGCCCTTGCTTGTCTGGCATGAGGTAGGCCATCTGGGTGGTTGTATCCAAGCTGGCACCCACGAAAACTATTTGTTGAGAGGGTATTAGTTTTGATTTCTTTTTGTTGACTGTGTGTCCCAGGAAGTTCAACAGTTTTATTACAAACGCCAGGTGCTGCAGTAGTATGTCCTTGCTGTCCGCTTGGATCAGGCAGTCGTCCAGATATGGGTAGATTTGTATCCTTTGTAGTCTGCAGAAGGCGATTACTGATGCCAGGCATTTCGTAAACACTCTGGGTGCAGTAGATAAGCCAAAGGGCAATGCAGAGAATTGGTAATGGGTTGAACCTGCAAGAAATCTGAGGTATCTTCTGCAATCTTGTCTGATAGGGACATGCAGGTATGCTTCCTTGAGGTCCAATGTTACCAGCCAAGACTCCTTGCCCAGCATGGGAAGAAGCTGCTGTAATGTGAGCATCTTGAATTTTGGCACCTGTAGATATGTGTTTAGGATGGACAGGTCTAAGTTAGGTCTCCAATCCTTGTCTTTCCTCGGTACCAGGAATAGTCTGGAATAAAACCCTTGACCTTGTTCTTTTGCAGGTACCTCTTGAATTGCTTTCATGTCCATGAGAGCTGAAACTTGTTTTTGTGCCTCTGCCCTTTGATTTTGTGGCAGGTTTGGCATGCCTCTGATTTTTGGAAGGGTGTGAAAGTGGAACCTGTAACCTCTGTCTATAATGTCCAGAATCCATTTGTCTTTTGTAACAATGTGCCAATTTTTTGAGAATAATGTCAGTTTTCCGCCCAAAGGTGCTGCCATTAAAGCTTTGCTTGGCAGGTGTAGGGGGAAGTCATTGTGTCTGTTTTCTAAAAGACTGTGATCTATCTTCTCCATCTCTTGGGGTTGGTGCTTGCCACTGTCTGGCTCTGTAAGATCCTTGAGGTTGCCCTCTGCCCCTTGGGCGCCTGTATCTGCCCGTGGCTGGAAAGGACCAATTTTTTGAAGGCCAGTTTCTGCTGAAACGTGGAGGCTGTACCTGCAGGAAATCTTTCACTGTTTGCATTGATTTCGCTTTTTCCTCCATTTTCTTTAGCACCTCCTCAGCTTTAACACCAAACAATACATCTTTTTGAAGAGGTGCATCTAATAATTTAGCTTTGACATGATCTGGTAAGGTTTGCTCTTTGAGCCAAGAATGCCTACGTATAACAGACCCCGTAACAGCAGCTCTACATGAGGCCTCTAAAGCATCAAAACCACACTGCAAGGTATGTTTACCCACTTGCTCTGCACCATACAACAAATACTGCAACTCTTTTAAATCTGGTTGTTCTGGTTGTGTCATCTTGCTTTTCAGCTGAGATATCAAAAACTGTTGATACTTTAACATATGGAACTGACAGTTTAATGCCCTCATGGTTAAAGTGGCTGAGGTGTACACCTTTTTCCCCCACCTTTCTAAAGCTCTGGAATCTCTCTCTGAAGGTAATGGATTTTTAGCAGTAGAGGCCTTAATTCCCTTGGGACCCTGTGAAATTGTTTCTGGGTCAGCAGTATGGCTTTTATATAGGAACTGGTGAGAATCAGGAACCCGGTAATACCTGTCTGGTTTAACAGGAGCTGGAGGCAAGGAATCAGGATTAAGGCAGGCTTCTGTGTACACATCATCCAATATATCTAAAACAGGAGGGATAGCCAGAGGCCTATGCTGGGGGAGCAGAAGAAATTCCCTGAGCCTTTTCATCGGTCTGAGGCAATGTATGCAGGGTTTCCCCAAAAGAGAAGTCCTCAGGGGGGGAGACCGAGGGAATAGACTCCTCTGCATCAGAGTCTTCGAATGGAGAATAGGCATAATCCTGGTCCTCAGATAGTTCTGAGGTAATAGAAGCTTGATCTGAGGAAGGGTAGTCTTCCTCTAATCTGGGCCTTTTGTCAGAGGGGGGTTGAGAACCCCTGATAAGAGTAATCAAATCCTCAGCCATTTTAAGCATCTGTTTTTTAGGCATGGTGCCTTGAGAGGGGGTCTGAGGAACCTGTTTTTTGGTTTTTATGAATGCTTTGGATTTAGTGAAGGCTTTAATGGAGAAGGAGGAAGGCCTGAAGACCCCTTGAGAAATGGCAGGCCTGTCTAAATTCTGAGTTTCCCCACCAGGAGTGGCGTCGGGATCTGTAGTAGGAATGGGGGCCGAGGAGCCTGCGACCTCAGGTACAGAAGACACCTGTAATGCATTGTCATCGGTACTCAGGGGCTGCGTAGGCGCCTCGCTGAGTACCGGAGAACCGGTAGTCGGCCTTAGCGTGGTTTCAGTAGGTGGTGCGGACCTCGTATGTCGGTCCTTATCTTTGTGTTTTTTGCTCAAAACTGGAGTCGGAGTATCCGACGACATAATATAATTAAATTTTTTGCCAAAAAAGTGAAGGGCGAACTCCGCCTGACGCTTAATAGTGCGCTTATTGAATCTAGCACAAAAATGGCAGGCCGAGACGTCGTGGTCTGGGCCTAAGCAAGGTATACAGAAAGAGTGGAAATCCTTATGCGGTATTTGCTTCCCACATGAAATGCAATTATTAACTTTGTCTGACATCGGTCTGAGGCAAGAAAAGTTTTCCCAACAGGGTACTTAGCTTTCAAGAAGACTTCGGCTTAAATACTTTCGTAAATCTGAGGAGCTGGCCGACCGGCACTTGCGAACTACTTCGGGCACCACGCGGCAAGAAAGACTGAAGAAAATGGCGTCGGCTGCCTCTTTTATACCCCTGCCGCACTGACGTCAAGGAAGAAGCGACGACAACCGACGCCGGACCTAGACTTTGGAATTTGGCCGACTGAGGACCCGCCTGACGGCAGGATAACCCATCTGTTATGACTGCAGCTGTATGCACGATGAACATCAGGAAAATGCATATTATGTTCACAATGCTATTTTAACTACTGTTCCTTTAAATTTTAAGATGGAGAGACTAGCTGATTTTAATCATGCTTAAACATGACTATTTAAACCTGATTTTTGTAAATGTTAGCATCTGATGAAGTTCAAAGACGTATTTGGATGAAAAGCGCTTCATTAAACTTTGTGGATTCAGTCTTCAGTGAAGCTGCCAGTTTTTGTTTTAATTTCTCAGTTTTTTGTATCTTGGATTTTGGAGTTTTTAAGTGTTTGTTCAGGCAACATGGCAACCAATGCACTGGACTCATCCTTGGAAATGCTTATGGATTCTACAAAAGAAACTGAGGCCATGAGGCAACTTACAGCATTAGTACATGCCTTATCACAGCAAGCAGAGCACCTGTCACAAAAAGTGGATTGTATAAATGACTCTACTAATGGCTTACTAACACAAGACAAGCAGCAGAACCAAATGAGAGTTGTTACAAATGGTAACATCACTCAGCAGCAGCAAATAATTGATCAAGGTAACAAGGAACCAAATGTAAATGTAGTTACTACACAAGCATTGCTAAATAATGTGAACCAGCATTCTACTTCATTTTCTGGTAATGCAAGTCAGGACGGAGTTGTCAGCACTCAGGTTGGCACCCAAATGCTACCAAACAGCAGTTTACAGAGACAAAGGTCTACTGACAACCATGTCCCAGGGCTTATTGGGGTCCCTACGGCCTTTCTCACAACAATGAATTTAATTTGGATGGGAACTCGGCTAAGAATTTGCTGAACATAACAGACTTACTAAACAACTTAGATCAGAACTTGCTTAAATACAAGAAACTCCACTTGGAAGTGGAATACTTCCAAGAATGTATAAGCGCTAACATTGTACCGAAGGGTTTGAGAATGTATCAGTACCCTACTGGTCTGGTACCCGATTCTTTATTCCACCAGGAGCTGATAAAATTATTTAATGAATAAGGACTGGATCTTCTAGATCATATATGTAAACATTACAGCATTATGGCTGATGAACTAATGGATATAGCATCTGTCCTGGATGTTCAAATAAAAACTCATGCTGATTTTGAATGGTATAAATAAGAGTTCTCTTGTATTTTCCAGTCAATTGATTTTCATTTTAACAAATCCAAAGCCACTAACGTCAAACAACTTGAGCGTGTTAGCCAGCAATACCAGAACGGTACAGCATATCCACGCCCATCAGTTGCTCAAGTGTGGAAGGAGCGGGCTAGCGCAAATGCCAATCAACCACATAGTGTAACAGGAAGTCAGGAGTGCATGCAGAGGGGCGGGCATTTACAAAATGCAATGGCGAACAACAGTTCTGAACACTCAGTTCAGCAGGATGTTACAGAACTACAGGACAGCAGTTTTGATGCTGCCAATAACCAGTATGAGAGTCCGAAAAGAAGCAAGCATATACAAAACCAGAATGGTCAACAGAATCTTACCAACAATCAACGGAATAATAATTGTCAGGGTTTTTGAAGGGGAGGCCAGCAAAACAGACGGAACCAGAGGAAAAAGCACAACAAACGGAACCAGAGGAAAAAGCACAACAAACGGAAGTAACAGAGAATTTGGATAACAACACTACAGGAATACCAGCTATAATTCTGAATATGGAAGGTGACTTTTTTGTTTATAACTTCTCTACAGTGGATATTTCTGTTGAGATGGCTAACACCTTACTAAAGGAATGACTTTTACACCAGCTAGGAGAATGGACATATCTAACAGCATTCTTGATTTGAAAATGTATGTTAGGAAACAATTTAAAATTGTTACTGGGTAACACAGTTGTACAATCACAAACACAATACAGAATATCAAGTATGTACAATCCCCCCGTTTACACAGTTTGTTACATACATTTGAAAAGATGTGTCAATTGGACATGAGAACATACCAAAAGGAAAATAGATTCAGGGGTTATGAGTATAATTTATCTAAAGATGAGCAACCATGGTTCAACTTGATAAGATCAGCTAAGGTATGCGTCATGAAGCCCGACAAAGGTGGAGGCCTTGTATTTATGGATTTGGATGACTATGAAACTAAAATAGAATCAATGTTAGCTTCTAGTTCATATCAGAAAGCATCCCCATTCTGAGTATACAACACCAGACTGGGTTGAATGATTCTTCTATGAATGACAGGTCAATATGGAAAATCAGGTCCAGGACACAATCATTGGGACAGATTCTTAACTTGGAATTAACTTCTGTTCCAGCTTTCTCCATTTCCACTTTACTGGAAAAAAAATCTAAGCTTGCTTCCCCTCTTTCCTGTGGCAGGTCTTGTCCAGATACAGATTTGCTGTGTCCAGGACTGTTTGTGAGCTCCTAACCCCCCCCCCTCCACTTAACTGGGGTTAAACTATTCCTGGCGCCATAAAGTCAGTTCTTCAAAATTTCCCTTGCAACTAGCCAGCTTTTTAGTTTTAGCACTCATCTGTTTCTTTGAGCTCAGCACTTGTTCAGAACTCACTGTAAGCACTAAATAACTTACAAATTACTACAGAACTCAACTTTCCTCACTTGTCTAGAGGAAACAGTTTTTTAGTACTTAATAAAGAAGCACCTATTCAGGCATGTCTAAAGGTCAGCTCCTGGTGTTTTCTCCTGTCTACCTGATGAATCTGGGCATCTTGGGTCAATGCAGCAATTGCCTCATGTACACAGACAACCCTCTCCTCCTACCACCCAACACTACAACCTGTGAGAGATGCACTTATATAGCCAAACTGGAAGCAAAGCTCTCTTCACCAAAGACTGGCCTAGACAGTCAAGAGGAGAAGGTAAACACTTGCACTGCACCACACTCATCACATAGTCCCTCAAAACCTACACCACCAAAACACACACACACACACAAGCACAAAACACACACCTACATTCGCGGAGGCTCTCAGTACAAATCTGCCCAAACAACAGAGACCTCCAAAGCAGAAATGCAAGCAACCTCCACCCCCCCAACACAACCCAAATGACACACAGCCCACATACTCAGTGTGCCACTCAACTACAACCCATAAGGCATAACGTACCCAACACTCTAGTCATAGGTGACTCTATAGTCAGGCACACTGATGTTCCACTCACCAGGCTAAACAAGGAAAAAGTTACTGTCAGCTGCCTGTCAAGTGCCAGGATCCGCCACATAATGCATACACTCAGGTCACTCCACAACTAGTACAAATATGACTCTGTCATTGTCCATGATGGTGTGAATGACCTGAGACGTACCTCCCTGGACTACATGAAAAGAGACATGGAGGAGTTCTCCGATCTTGTAGCCCAGGCTGGTATGACCCTAGCCCTGAGTAGCATCCTGCCATCACCCAGAATGACACCACAGTACAAGGACAAAATGATTGACTAACAATTGGCTAAGCTTCTGGTGTCACTCTAAGGGAATCCAGTATCTGTCTGCCTGGGATGACATGAGCGACAGACCACGATGCTTTGCCAGAGATGGCCTGCACCTGTCGCCCTTGGGATTCCGGATACTGGCAAAGGCTCTAGCCACCCCTATAGTGCCTTTTTTAGGCAAGATTCAAATGACAAATTCACCACCGTAACAGGTACAAGCAAGCAAAATCTGAGGGTAATGCTACAAGTCTAAACCTCAAAATGCACTAATTCGAGGCACTCCTTAAAATGGAGAACATTGACATCTGTGCAGTGACAGAGACCTGGTTCAAAGCTCCAGAGGGCACCCCTGCATTACCAGGCTATAATTCATACCACACCTTTTGGCCACCAAACCCGGACCGAAACACTAAAGGTGGAGGCGTGTCCATACTCATTAAGGATATCCGCACCTCCAAACTAGTTGCTCAGTATAATGCATCCGAGATTATCCAAGTTCAACTAACTCTGGGTAAAACCACAATCCAGACTGTAGCTTGCTACAGACCCCCCCCACCATGCCCCAGGATTCCCACTCCTCTTTTCTTGATACACTGGAAAATATTAAGGCACAACCAAACACTCTAATAATGGGCGATTTCAACTACCCTACCATTAACTGGGAAAACTACTCATGCACCAACTCTTTTGCTCAACGTTTTCTGGAAATCATCAATTCCAATGCCTTGAATCAACTTATCCACACCCCCACCAGGGGCAGCAATATCCTAGACCTGGTCATCACCAACATGGGTGACCGGTGTTCCACACCAGAGGTCAGCTCTTCGTTGATCAGATCCGACCACAAGCTAATCACCCTAGACATCCACATCCCGCTCCCAACCCCCGTTAGGAAAACAACCGTAAAAAATTTCTCCAAAGCCAACTTCACACTTAAGACAGAAGTGGCAAACTTCACGACACCCATGCAGAAGAACAATAGAGGTACGACTGCTGAATCCTACACAAATGCACTTTATAAGCACTTACATGAGTGCATGGATCGTGCTATCCCTAACGGAACCAAGATGCCCTCCTCCAAAAAAAAAAGGAAGCCAATCTGGTGGTCTTCTGCCATAAACAAACTCTACAACAGAAGAAAGAAACTGTTGCACAAGACAGTAAAATCCCACGAATGGAGGAACTCCCTGGTCAGCCTCAGTAAGAAGCTGAGATCCCTCATAAAATCCTCCAAAGCTAGTTATGAAAACAAAATTGCCACTGACTCTAAAGACAACCACAAAGCATTCTATAGCTATGTCAAGAATCTCAATGGCAACACTCAGATCTGCTCTAAGTTACAGCACAATGACACTAAATATACAGAACCAACTGATATTGCCAACATCCTGGCAGATAGGTTCAGCAATAACTTTACCCCCCCTCTCACCCCCTAAAGGGCCCATCTTTATACCGGAAGAATGCAAAGTTCCTGTAATCACGGCTGCACAGGTAAAAACCTCACTCTCCAAAGCCAAGAACACAGCATCCATGGGACCTGACAACATCCCAGGCTGCCTTCTACATGAACTACAGAATGAACTGGCACCCCAGCTAAGTACCATGTTCAATCATAGCCTCACCTCAGGCTTTGTGCCCATTGAATGGCGCACCGCAACAGTTACCCCACTCCACAAAGGGGGGGGGGCCACAACAGACCCCGGGAACTACCGCCCCATTAGCCTGACGAGCCTAGTCTGCAAGGCCATGGAATGTATCATCATGGAACTCATAAACAAAGACATTGGAGATCTCCAAACTCTGGGCCCCACACAGTTTGGGTTTGTAAAAGGCAGATCATGTCTCCTAAACCTGATAGACTTCGTTGAAGTTGTCACCAAAGCCACAGATGATGGTAAGGTGGTTCACACAGCCTATCTAGATCTCGCCAAGGCGTTCAACACCATCCCCCACTCTGGAATTATAGATAAACTCACTAAACTAGGTATAAATCCCTATGTCACAAGATGGGTTGCCAACTGGCTTACTGACCGAACCCACACTGTGAAAGTAGCAGACTCCAAATCTGACTTCAGACCAGTGACAAGTGGAGTAACACAGGGTTCAGTCCTGGGTCCTCTCCTGTTTGGTATCTACTTCTCTAAAGTACACGCTAACACAGGTCTTTGGATAACTAAATTCACAGATGACTGCAAACTAAGAGCCATAATCCAAACTCCTAACGATGTGGACATCCTACAAAAGGGCCTCACTGAGACAGATGCCTGGTGTCAAAGACATGGTCTCAAGCTCAATGGCAAAAAGTGCATTGTCATCTCCTTTGGTAAAAACTCTGTACCCATGAACTACCACATAGGTGGTAGACTACTTAACACCAAAAGTGTGATAAGGAGACCTTGGGACACAGGTGGACAGTAGTCTCTCCTTTGATAATCACATCGCCAAAGTGGTCAGGATATCCATCTACGTGGCACACCATCACAAAAGGTTTCTCATCCAGAAAAAAAGAGGTCATTGTTCCCCTCTACTCATCACTCATTAGACCCATTATAGAGTACAACGCCCCTTTTGGTATGTACCTCAAGACATCTACAACAACTGGAATGGCCGCAAAAATACCTCACAAAGAGGATTACTGGCCTCAAACAGATGCCTTACGCAGACCATCTCAAAAAACTCCAGCTTTACTCCGTCGCATATCGCCTACTCAGAGGCGATCTCTGCCTAACATACAAAGCTATGTCAAACCCAGAGCTGCTGGACATGCTCCACTTAAAGAAATCCCAATCCCTCCGAGCTACACACTCTAGGAACTTAAACCTTGTCACCACAATAAACAGAACATGCTGGAGGGATAGATTCCTGTCCCAGAGACTTCCCATACTCTGGAACAGACTACCTATGTTAAACACAGCTCCATATTAACACTCTTCAAGAAAAATCTTGATGATTGGATGAGTAATAGGAAATTCACCCCGGGGATCACTTCTACGGTTCTGCTTGACAGGGGCACAGGAAAATAATTTTCTTGGGTGGCGAAAGCCAGGGTACCTTTTTGTCTAGGCTTGTATAGGCCCTAGGGCTAATAGCCTAGTACCTACCTATGAACAGGTACGTACCAAACTGATTACACAATGAGCTATATTACAACTTTTAACCTTGATTATCTTCATATAAAAAACATTCTGATAAAAAATTGGAATATTCTGTTAGAGGAGAAACTAATAGTGGACAAATTGGGTACAGAACCAAGATTCGTTACTAGGAAGGGTAGAACACTCAAGAATATATTTGAAGGTGAGTGCAGGATCCAATCATATGCAATAGGGATAAAACAATGTGGTAGTTGCCCCTAGTGCAAAAAACATTCATGTAGGTGCATCACTGCAAATTAACAACACACATTTGAGTAACAGAAGAAAAGTTAATTGCAACTCCAAAATGAACATATATGTGGCTAAATGTCAAAATTGTGATTCATTCTACGTCAGTAAAACCAAGCGTAGAATGAGAGACCACATATACGAACATATATATTGTATTAATAAACACAAACTGGACAATGCTTTAGCAAAGCATGTAGAACAATATCCAGAACATGTATTTAAAGTCTGGATACTTGATCAAGTGGACAGTAATCCAAGAGGGGGTCCATTCACCTTATTATTAGAAAAGTTGGAGTTGCTCCGGCAAGTTCGTCTCAATGCTTATAACTTTCCAGGATTGAACGACATGTGTTCTATCACATGCTGTTTAAAACTGAAAAGCGTAATGAGATGAAATACTGTAGCAACAACATTATAGAAATTATGTTTTACGTATTAATTTTTTACTTTTAAATGTTTATAACGTATGGTTATATAAATGAGGAGATTCTTTACATTTTTACACAATGTTCGTATAGGATTTTCACCTGTTGCTGCTGCGATAAATATATTCATTTGCTTGTTAAATAAGGCAGTTTTAAAGAACAGGAAAATGCATATTATGTTCACAATGCTATTTTAACTACTGTCCCTTTATATTTTAAGTTGGAGACCAGCTGATTATAATCATACTTAAACATGACTATTTAAACCTGATTTTTGTAAATGTTAGCATCTGATGAAGTTCAAAGACGTATTTGGATGAAAAGCGCTTCATTAAACTTTGTGGATTCAGTCTTCAGTGAAGTTGCCAGTTGCTTTTGTTTTAATTTTTCAGTTTTTTGTATCTTGGATTTTGCAGCATTTTACTCCGGACACTCCTTTACTGTGCTTTTACATTAGGAGGGCTGGGATTATTCATCTAGGAGCTACAGGTTTTTACCTGGTTTATCTGAGCTGAGAAGCACAAAAAGGGCTCTAAGTGTGGTCACTTTACTGGTCAGAGGGCTCAGTCCACTTTCTGTAATTCCAGTGCTGGTACAAATTTGGCACATTTTCACAGAGCTGTTTGCTGTGCCAGTGCCCTGTACAGATGGAAACATCTGGAAACATTGCTTATTTTCATTGTACTGTGAACATTTACTGTGCTAATTACCTTATTATAGCACCCAGGACTATTGCTACTCAGACAGCATCTGATTTTGGCACTGGGCAGCATCGCGGTTAGGTTAGCTGCAGATTACACCACGTAGTCACATTTCCCTTAACCGGTTACAAACATCCTACACTCCTATCCTTTCAAATACACATTAGGACCTGCAACCATGGATGGACACTTTCTTGCAATCTCTGCATCCAGCTTGTTGAATACGAGTATCATGATGCAATGTAACAATTGCCGTATGTGACAGATGTCGTTATACATTGACAGACACAAAAAGCAACAAACAGGTTGCCAGCAACTCACACACATCACTTGCCACACCCACAAAGTCCACATACATAGACCTATATATGCAGAGGTTCTCAAATGTAACTTACCCAAACCTCAAAAGCCTTTCAGGCACAGTCCTCAGAAACTCCACATGCACACAAACAAGACACTTTCCATCACAACACATAAAGCCACATCTCACTGTGTCAGCTACCAAGCCCATAAGGTGAAACACTACACTAGCCAATATTCTGGTCACAGGTGACTCCACACTGTGAGACAAGGGAAAGGTTACAGTTAGTTGCCTGTCAAGGGCAGGATTCACTAGATCACATTAGCACTCAGGTCACTTACTCAGTCATACTCCATGATGGTGTGAATAATCTGAGACATACATCCTTGGACCATGTGAAGAGAGACATGACTGAGCTCTCAAAATGTGTCACAAGCAGGTAAGAGCCTAGCAGTGAGCAGCATTCTGCCATCTCCAATGATGATGTCATAAGACCAGCAGAAAATGATAGACTTTAACAATTCGCTTAGCTACTGGTGTCATTCCAAAGGGATCCAATACTAGGTCAGCCTGGGAGGACATGGTGGAGAGGCCATGCTGCTATGCCAGGGATGGTCTTCATCTGTCATCTCTAGGCTTTCAGGTATTAGCCAAAACATTGTCCACCATTACAGTGCCTTTTCAAGCACTACTAAACAAACCAACCTTCCAACATCACAAAGCCACCCAGAACAAGCTAAAGGTCTTACTGCTCAGTGCTAGGAGCCTCAACAAGAAACTGTACTCCAAACCAACCTTCCAACATCACAAAGCCACCCAGAACGAGCTAAAGGTCTTACTGCTCAGTGCTAGGAGCCTCAACAAGAAACTGTACTCCAAACCAACCTTCCAACATCACAAAGCCACCCAGAACGAGCTAAAGGTGTTACTGCTCAGTGCTAGAAACTGTACTCCAAACCAACCTTCCAACATCACAAAGCCACCCAGAACAAGCTAAAGGTGTTACTGCTCAGTGCTAGGAGCCTCAACAAGAAACTGTACTCCAAACCAACCTTCCAACATCACAAAGCCACCCAGAACAAGCTAAAGGTGTTACTGCTCAGTGCTAGGAGCCTCAACAAGAAACTGTACTCCAAACCAACCTTCCAACATCACAAAGCCACCAAGAACAAGCTAAAGGTGTTACTGCTCAGTGCTAGAAACTGTACTCCAAACCAACCTTCCAACATCACAAAGCCACCCAGAACAAGCTAAATGTGTTACTGCTCAGTGCTAGGAGCCTCAACAAGAAACTGTACTCCAAACCAACCTTCCAACATCACAAAGCCACCCAGAACAAGCTAAAGGTGTTACTGCTCAGTGCTAGGAGCCTCAACAAGAAACTGTACTCCAAACCAACCTTCCAACATCACAAAGCCACCCAGAACAAGCTAAAGGTGTTACTGCTCAGTGCTAGGAGCCTCAACAAGAAACTGTACTCCAAACCAACCTTCCAACATCACAAAGCCACCCAGAACAAGCTAAAGGTGTTACTGCTCAGTGCTAGGAGCCTCAACAAGAAACTGTACTCCAAACCAACCTTCCAACATCACAAAGCCACCCAGAACAAGCTAAAGGTGTTACTGCTCAGTGCTAGAAACTGTACTCCAAACCAACCTTCCAACATCACAAAGCCACCCAGAACAAGCTAAAGGTGTTACTGCTCAGTGCTAGAAACTGTACTCCAAACCAACCTTCCAACATCACAAAGCCACCCAGAACAAGCTAAAGGTGTTACTGCTCAGTGCTAGGAGCCTCAACAAGAAACTGTACTCAAACCAACCTTCCAACATCACAAAGCCACCCAGAACAAGCTAAAGGTGTTACTGCTCAGTGCTAGGAGCCTCAACAAGAAACTGTACTCCAAACCAACCTTCCAACATCACAAAGCCACCCAGAACAAGCTAAAGGTGTTACTGCTCAGTGCTAGAAACTGTACTCCAAACCAACCTTCCAACATCACAAAGCCACCCAGAACAAGCTAAAGGTGTTACTGCTCAGTGCTAGGAGCCTCAACAAGAAACTGTACTCCAAACCAACCTTCCAACATCACAAAGCCACCCAGAACAAGCTAAAGGTGTTACTGCTCAGTGCTAGGAGCCTCAACAAGAAAAGTACAGTTTTGTACCTACCATAAATGTAGATGTTCGAGGATCCACATTGCTGCAGTCATAACCTGTGGGTAGTCCGCTGTCCTCGGTCGGCCCGAATACCAAAGTGTTAGGCTGGCGTCTGTCATGGTCGCTCAGATCTGACGTCAGTACGCAGTGGTACTAAAGCGCATGACCGACGCCATATCCTCAGTCTTTCTTGCCCCAGATGTCAGAAGGTAGCCAACACTAGAAAAATACCCAACCACCAATATAGAAAAAATAATTACCCCAAAGCAACACAGCAACCCTAAACTACAGAGGGGAAGGAGGGAGGGAAAATTGGACTGCAGCAATGTGGATCCTCGAACATCTACATTTATGGTAGGTACAAAACTGTACTATGTTCTTCGTCTCACATTGCTGCAGTCATAACCTGTGGGTAGAATCCCATAGCAAAGGTAAGGGAGGTTGGCAAAATCAGAAAGCATTAGGAGCTGTTAACATGCCCTGTAAAACTGCAGTGGCAAACCCAGCCCTAGATTTGGAATAAAGAGGGAGATGGTAATGCTTAGAAAAAGTGTGCACTGAACTCCAAGTAGCTGCCTCCAAAATATCCTTAGTAGCTACTCCCCTTAAGAAAGCAGTAGAAGTGCCAGTCGCCCTAGTGGAATGAGGTCTGATCCCAGCCGGAACATCCTTTCCATGATGAGAATAACAAAAAGCAATACAATGGCCAATCCACTTAGAAATAGTTTGTTTTGAAACAGGTTTTCCTTGTGAACCCAAGGCAAAAGAAATGAATAACTGTTGAGACTGCCTGAACCCTTTAGTTCTGCTCAAGTAGTAACGTAACTGCCTGTGAATATCCAAAGAATGCAACATTTTTTCCCCTTTATTTTGGGGATCAGTATAAAAAGTAGGCAAATGAATAGATTGGTTTAAAGCCACATTAGAAACAACTTTAGGCATAAAAGTAGGATTAGTACGCAGGGATACCCTATCCTTATGAAATATCAGGAAGGGCTCAACTGCCATGAGAGCCTGTAATTCAGATACCCTCCTAGCAGACGTAATGGCCAACAAAAAAGCAGTCTTCCAAGACAAAAACTTCAACTCAGATGCAGCTGCAGGTTCAAAAGGAGGTAAAGTAAGCTTTTCCAACACAAAATTGAGATCCCAGGAAGGAGTAGGAGCTCTACGTGGGGGTCTTATGTTCTTTGCCCCTCTAAGAAATTGCTTAAACAAAGGGTGAGAGAATAATGGTGGGTCACAGTCATAGTGAGCAGAAATAGCTGCAGCATGAACTTTCACGGAGGAGAAAGACAAACCCTTATCTAATAATTCTGCAAGGTACTGTAGTGTAACACTCAAATTAGGTACTGAAACATCAAAGCTCTTCGTTGTGCTCCAAAGAAAAAATCTCCTCCATTTATCAGCATAAACTTTCCTTGTACTAGGCCGCCTGGCTTCCAAAATAACATTCAAAACTTGTTGAGGAAGCTGTGACCCCCCAGGGTCTAAGACAGAATATGCCAGGCTGTCAGGTGCAGGGACTGTACCTTGACATTGAGGAAATGATTGCCCGCCTGGGACAAAAGGTGTGGAATTAATGGCAAAGGCCAAGGAGGCTCCCGTACTAAACTCCTCAGCAGAGGGTACCAGTGCTGACGTGGCCAATCTGGAGCTATTAGAATCATGCAAGGCTTGTCCTGTCTGACCTTCAAGAGCACCTTGGGAAGGACAGGCAGAGGCGGAAAGGCATAGACGTGAAGGTTGTTCCAACTGAAAGAAAGAGCATCCACTTTCCAAGCTTTTGGGTGAAACATCTTTGTGCAAAATTTTGGTAGTTGGAAATTTAGTGAAGAAGCGAACAGATCTATGTCTGGAGTTCCCCAAGTCACTGTCAACTGTTGAAATACATGAGGATCCAATTTCCACTCGTGGGGATCCACCATCTGTCTGCTCAAAACATCTGCTAAGGAGTTCTGTGCTCCTGGCAGAAACCTTGCCTGAAGAGTGAGGTGCAAACTCAGAGCAGTCTCCCACAAAATCATAGCTTGTCTGCAAAGAGGGTACGAATGGGTTCCCCCTTGCTTGTTGATGTACCACATGACTGTTGTGCTGTCTGTTTGAATCAACACCTGTCCTGGTTGAAGTAGATCCTTGAAAGCCATCAGTGCAAATTGAACTGCTAACATCTCCTTCATGTTGATATGCAAATGCTGTAGTCTGGGAGGCCACGTGTCTTGAATCCATTTCCCATTGAAGTGTGCTCCCCAAGCCATGTCTGAGGCATCTGTCGTTAAGATCTGACTCGCCTCTGGTCGGGTCACAGAGAGTCCCTTGTTTAGGTGACATTCCTGAGCCCACCACAAAATTCCCTTTGGATGCAAGGTATTATCTGAATGACAGTGTCCAAATCGTGGCAGTGTTGAGTCCATACACTTTTGAGATACCATTGTAGCTTCCTCATATGAAGTTTGGCATTGGGAAGTACCAGAATACAAGATGCCATGAACCCCAAGGCTTGAAGGACTGTCCTTGCAGTCAGCCTGGACAATAGGGATAATTGCTGGAAGTAAAGGGGAAGATTTCTTTGTTTGTCCGGGGTCAGAAAAGCCATCTGAGAGGCTGTATTCAGTCTCACACCCAGAAAGCACATGTCCTGAGAGGGTACTAGACTGGACTTTGTTTCGTTCACAGAATACCCTAGGCACCTTAGCACTGCCATTACATACTGTAGATGCTGAAGTAATTTGACTTTGTCTTGAGCAAGAATCAGGCAATCGTCCAGATAAGGATAAATCTGTATACCTCTCAGTCGTAAGAAGGCTATCACAGGAGCCAGGACCTTTGTGAACACCCTGGGCGCAGTAGATAAGCCAAAGGGCAATGCAGAGAACTGATAATGAAAAGTACCAGCCCGAAAACGCAGGAACCTCCTGCAGCTGGGCCTGATAGGAATGTGAAGATAAGCCTCTTTGAGATCCAGAGTTACCATCCAGTGATCTTTGCCTAGCAGAGGCAGAAGTTGCTGCAAAGTTAACATCTTGAATTTTGGAATGTCTAGGTATGTGTTGAGAATAGACAAATCCAGAATTGGCCTCCAAGTGTTTCCTTTCTTTGGCACAAGGAACAGGCGAGAATAAAATCCTAGGCCTACTTCTGACGGAGGGACCCCCTGGATAGCCCCCATTTTTAAAAGTAAAGAAATCTGCTTGTGAGCCTCCAGCTTTTGCTGAGGAGGTACGTCCGGCATGCCTTTGAAAGGAGGCAAGGTGTGAAAATAAAACTTGTAGCCTCGATCTATAATGTCCAACACCCATTTGTCCTGGGTGACTAAAAGCCAATTTTGCTTGAAAAGTGCCAACTTTCCTCCTAGAGGAGCTGCCAGACAGGAGGGATCTGGCAGCTGGAGATACAGGTCATTGGGTCTGTTTACGAAAAGGCTGACCCCTGCCCTCACCAGAAGATTGTGCAGGGGAACTCCACGTCCTAGGTCTGAAAGCACCCTGAGCATGAGCTCTGCCCCTACCACGTCTAGATCTGCCCCTAGACTGTAAATCAGAAGGATAAGCCCATCCTTTTGCAGGCCAATTCCTGCTAAACTTAGGGGGCTGCACTTGTAAAAATTCCTTAACTGTCTGCATGGACTTAGCTTTGTCTTCCATTTTCTTCAAAACTGACTCCACAGGAGAACCAAAAAGAACCTCAGATTGAAGGGGAGCATCCAAAATTCGAGCTTTAACATGCTCTGACAAATTCTGATCCTTAAGCCAGGCGTGCCTACGAATAACTGAACCAGTGGCAGCCACCCTGGAAGAAGCCTGAAGAGCATCAAAGCCACACTGCAAGGAATGCTTACCTACCTGATCAGAGGCATGAACTAAATCCTGCAATTCCTTACACTCTATGCCCTCTGCTAAAGCATCTACCTTAGATTTCAACTGACTTAACAAAAAATTCTGGTACTTCAACATATGAAACTGGCAATTTAAAGCTCTCATAGCTAGAGTGGAGGAGGTATACACTTTTTTACCCCACCTATCCAAAGCTCTAGAATCTTTATCCAGAGGAACTGGATTCTTTACAACAGAAGCCCTGACACCCTTAGGTCCCTGGCTAATAGTTTCCGGGTCAGCTCTAGGACTCTTATACAAATATTTATGAGCCTCTGGAACTCTGTAATACCTGTCTGGCTTGACAGGGGCAGGAGGTAAAGAATCAGGATTAAGGGAAGCCTCAGAAAAAACATCCTGAACAACATCCAAAACAGGGGGAATGGCCAAGGTCCTATGCTGTGGTAAAAACAAAAATTCCCTAAGCCTCTTACGAGAATCTGAGAAATCCTGACCTTCCCACTTAAAATGCTCCCTCATGGAATGCAGGGTTTCAGAAAAGGAAAAATCCTCGGGAGGAGAAGCAGAAGGACAGGAATCCTCTGCATCCGAATCAGAATAAGGAGGAAAATCCTGACCGTCCTCAGCTGAAGACTCAGAGTAATCTGAGGAATGCTCCAATCCCTCCACCTCTGTCTCCACCCTAGGCCTCTTATCCGGAGGGGGCATAGAACCTCTGATTAAAGTAATCAAATCCTCTGCCATTTTCAGCATATGTTTTTTAGGAACTGAACCTGCAGAACTAAGGCTGACGCCTGTGCCAGAAAGACCAGGCCTGGCTTTAGAAGGGGCTTTAGAGACAGAAGAAGAAGGCCTAACAACCTTGTGTAAAGAAGGAACTACAGAAACTTGAGAGGCCCCCTCGGCCTGACCTAAACTTGAGAGGCCCCCTCGGCCTGACCTAACTCCTGGGAGGCCATTTCCTGTAAGATTAAAGGCTCCCCCTGAGATTCAGCTGAAACCTCGGCTGATTCCACCGATTCCACCGTAGTTTCCAAAGAACCGGCGTCCGCAACGGATGACTCATCCTGCTTGGATTTTAACGATTTCTCTTTTCGCTTCTTAGCGGTAGCGGGCGTCGGAGGATCCGACGGCATGTTGTAGTTACACCGCTTACCGAAAATAAGTCTAGCACAATCTAACCTGCGTTTAATGGTGCGCTTATTAAATCTAGCGCAAAAGCGACACCCGACTACGTCGTGCTCAGGCCCCAAGCAAGGAATACAGAGAGAGTGGTAGTCCCTATGAGGTATCTGTTTCCCACAAGAAATACAATTATTAACTTTTTCTGACATCCGGATTTAACTGAGGCAAGAAAAGACAAAAATATTCCCCAACGGGGTACTTAGCCCAACTTGGTCTTCGGTCTGAAACTCAGAAACGAAAATTTCAGGACACCGAACGGCACTTGCAAACGCTGCTTCTGCTTCGGACCATGCGGCAAGAAAGACTGAGGATATGGTGTCGGTCATGCGCTTTAGTACCATTGCGTACTGACGTCAGATCTGAGCGACCATGACCGACGCCAGCCTAACACTTTGGTATTCGGGCCGACCGAGGACAGCGGACTACCCACAGGTTATGACTGCAGCAATGTGAGACGAAGAACATCTGTACTCCCTGGAAGCTCTGCTCACCCTGAAGAATGCTGACATCTGTGTAGTTATGGAAATATGGTTCAAAGCTACAGAAAGCACACTGTCAGTGCATGGCTATAATGCCTTTCATACAGTGCATGGCTATAATGCCTTTCCTACAGTGCATGGCTATAACGCCTTTCCTGCAGTGCATGGCTATAATGCCTCTCCTACAGTGCATGGCTATAATGTCTCTCCTACAGTGCATGGCTATAATGCCCTTCCTACAGTGCATGGCTATAATGCCTTTCCTACAGTGCATGGCTATAATGCCTTTCCTACAGTGCATGGCTATAATGCCCTTCCTACAGTGCATGGCTATAATGCCTCTCCTACAGTGCATGGCTATAATGCCCTTCCTACAGTGCATGGCTATAATGCCTCTCCTACAGTGCATGGCTAGAATGCCCTTCCTACAGTGCATGGCTATAATGCCCTTCCTACAGTGCATGGCTATAATGCCTTTCCTACAGTGCATGGCTATAATGCCCTTCCTACAGTGCATGGCTATAATGCCCTTCCTACAGTGCATGGCTATAATGCCTCTCCTACAGTGCATGGCTATAATGCCTCTCCTACAGTGCATGGCTATAATGCCTCTCCTACAGTGCATGGCTATAATGCCCTTCCTACAGTGCATGGCTATAATGCTCTTCCTACAGTGCATGGCTATAATGCCCTTCCTACAGTGCATGGCTATAATGCCCTTCCTACAGTGCATGGCTATAATGCCCTTCCTACAGTGCATGGCTATAATGCCCTTCCTACAGTGCATGGCTATAATGCCTTTCCTACAGTGCATGGCTATAATGCCTTTCCTACAGTGCATGGCTATAATGCCGTTCCTACAGTGCATGGCTATAATGCCTTTCCTACAGTGCATGGCTATAATGCCTTTCCTACAGTGCATGTCTATAATGCCCTTCCTACAGTGCATGGCTATAATGCCCTTCCTACAGTGCATGGCTATAATGCCTTTCCTACAGTTCATGGCTATAATGCCCTTCCTACAGTGCATGGCTATAATGCCTCTCCTACAGTGCATGGCTATAAACTCTCCTACAGTGCATGGCTATAATGCCCTTCCTACAGTGCATGGCTATAATGCCTTTCCTACAGTGCATGGCTATAATGCCCTTCCTACAGTGCATGGCTATAATGCCCTTCCTACAGTGCATGGCTATAATGCCCTTCCTACAGTGCATGGCCATAATGCCTCTCCTACAGTGCATGGCTATAATGCCTCTCCTACAGTGCATGGCTATAATGCCCTTCCTACAGTGCATGGCTATAATGCCTCTCCTACAGTGCATGGCTATAATGCCTCTCCTACAGTGCATGGCTATAATGCCTCTCCTACAGTGAATGGCTATTATGCCTCTCCTACAGTGCATGGCTATAATGCCCTTCCTACATTCATGCCACCCACTGAACATGAAAGAGAAAAAGGAGGGGTATCTACAGAAAGGATAAGCCCACCACACAATATGACATGCCTGAGCTACTCCATGTCCAACTAATCAAAACTCCATTACCATGTTCTTACTAGGTACAGGTCCCCCACTGTGAACCAGGAAACCCATACATCATACCTGAAGTTACTAGCATCATTCACCATCCAGCCCAATGCCATACTTGTGAGTGATTTTAACAAAAAATAAATCCGTGGTATCCCTTGCAGTCTCAGAAAAACCCACTATGCAACCTATACTTGGTCAAAACAAACCTAGAAGACACTTTGTAGTGTGGAGGATGTGATGTTCAGTTCCTGAGTCATGTTAAGCACTTAGCTCACTTAATAAAAATCGAACTGTAAAATATAACTATAAAATACGTGCTACAAAATAATCGAAAATAGTAGGTAGTCCATAATTGAGTTAAAATGGAATATCCTTTATTGAAACACACAAACAAGTGATCCTAGTCGAGTGTAATGAAAAACATCACAAACATTCCTTATTTATGTACAATCAGGTTTGCTTGGAGCAAGGGAGTAGTTATAGAGGGTGGTTCTGTTAAGACCAATAAAAGCATTAAAATCATTCCTTTAGCTAAGTCACCCTTCCATCTTAACACCATAGTGTAATCAGAGACTGTGCTAACTAAAACTAAATCTAGAAAGCTAGAGACAAATTACTACCAGTTTATTAACACTTTATATAAGCTAACCAACTAATCAAAACTTTATTAAGAAACAAACTAACCGATCTTCCAACAGATATCTACCAGAATAAATATTAATAAATATACAACTTAAAGATCACTTTTGTGTCAAATAAATACTTCAAGTTTGTGAATCAAAAACAAATCATAATATGAATGAATGTGTGTATAGATATAGAAAGGAAAATCTAAGTAGGATGAAAAAACAAAAATAATTGCTAAGCTAGAAATACAGTGATAACTGTTAAAAATAAAGCAGTAAGACAGTACAGTCGTGTACACGTACCATAAACGTAGATGTTCGAGTGTATTCACTGTTGCAGTCATTACATCTGGGTTATCCTGCTGGCAGGTTGGCCTGAATTCCAGAGTCTTAGGTCCTGCATCGGTTGCTGTCGCCCCTTCCCTGACGTCAGGTCGTCAGGGGTATAAAAGATGCAGCAGATGCCATTTTCTTCAGTTTTTCTTGCCCCAGTTGTCAGGTGCCCCCAAAAGGGTAGGCTAAACATATGTAAGTAAAACATACATGCACCAAAATAAACTTTACCTTCATCTATAAGCAAATACACCACATAGGTTGTGTAGATCAGAGAAGTAAAGATAAGTTCCAGCAAAAAATAAGGGGGATAGCGGGTGGGTAACCTGGACTGCAACAGTGAACACACTCGAACATCTACATTTATGGTAAGTGTACACAACTGTACTATGTTCTTCGTGTTTCCCTGTTGCAGTCATTACATTTGGGTAGAGTCCCAAAGCTATGGTTGGGAGGCTGGAGCTAAATAGCATTAGAGGCAGCAATGAGGCCCTGCAGAACTGCAGTGGCAAAGCCTGCCCTGGATTTAGAGTAAAGTGGCAAATTGTAATGTTTTGTAAAGGTATGCAGTGAACTCCAAGTAGCAGCCTCTAAAATGTCTTTGGTTGGTACTCCCCTGAGAAAGGCTGCAGCTCTGGTTGAATGTGGCCTAATGCCCTAAGGCACTGGTTTGCCATGCTGTGAGTAGCAGAAACGAATGCAGTGACCTATCCACTTTGAGATAGTCTGCTTGGAGATGGCCTTTCCTTGAGATCCTGCAGCATATACCACTAGTAATTGTTCTGCCTTTCTGAAAACTTTAGTTTTATCCAAGTAGAATCTAAGTTGTCTGTGTACGTCCAAAGAATGCAGAATTTTCTCCCCCTTGTTCTGTGGATTTGGATAAAAAAGTTGGCAAATGAATAGTTTGCTTAAGGGCTACACTGGATACCACCTTAGGCATAAATGTAGGGTTTGTCCTCAGACAGACCCTGTCTGGATAAAAAATGATAAAGGGTTCCACAGCCATGAGAGCCTGTAGCTCTGACACTCGTCTTGCAGAAGTTATTGCTAGGAGCAGAGCTGTTTTCCAATATAAAAAATTTACATCTGCAGTAGCAGCTGGCTCAAAAGGAGGTAAGGTGAGTTTTTCCAAGACATAATTGAGGTCCCATGCAGGTATTGGCGTTCTCCTCGGAGGCCTTTAGTTTTTGGCTCCTCTGAGGTACTGCCTTAATAAAGGATGAGAAAAGAGTGGTGGCTCTGTATTGTAATGAGCCAAAATGGCAGAGGCATGAATTTTAATTGATGAGAAAGATAGGCCTTTGTCCAGCATCTCAGTTATGTATTGCAAAATCTGAGGAATATTTGGGACAGCTGTATCAGTTCCTTCAGCTTGGTTCCAAGCACAAAATCTCTTCCATTTTCCAGCATAGAATCTTCTAGTACTAGGTCTTCTGGCTTCTAAAATGACATCCATCACAGCTTTACTGAGAGGTGTGCTTTGTATGGCTACATGATCCGCTATGCTGCCAGGTTTAGGGTCCTGAGTTGGCTGTGCAGAATCTGATTGTTTTGTTAGGACAGTAGATGCGGTATTTGAGGTAAGGTCCAGGCTGGGCATTGAGACAAGTTCCTTATGATCGGATACCAGTACTGGCGTGGCCAGTCTGGGGCAATCAATCATTCTTGGTTTCTCCTGTCTGACCTTTAGGAGTACCTTGGGGAGGACAGGACGTGGAGGAAAGGCATAAACTGATAGGTTTGTCCAGTTGAAAGATAAGACGTCCACTTTCCATGCTTGCCTGTGATAAGTCCTTGTGCAGAATCTTTTTAGTTGATTGTTGTGAGGGGAGGCAAATAGATCTATGTGCGGGCGTCCCCATTTCTTTGTTATCATGCTGAAGACTTGTGGATCCAGGTGCCACTCGTGGGGATCCATGAGGTTTCTGCTTAGTTCGTCTGCCAGTGTATTTTCCTTTCCTGGCAGGAATTGTGCCTGCAGATGAACTTGGTAAGTCAATGCTGTGTCCCATAAAGCCATGGCTAGTCTGCAAAGGGGGTAAGAATGAGTGCCCCCCTGCTTGTTTATATACCACATGACCATGGTGTTGTCTGTCTTTATCAGAAGTTGTCCCGGATGAATTAGGTCCTTGAAGGCTATCAGGGCATTTTGAACAGCTAGCATCTCTTTTTGATTAACATGTAGATGCATTTGGTTTGTGGACCAGATGCCCTGAATACCTCTTCCTGCCATGTGCCCCCCCCCCCCCAGGCATAATCTGATGCATCTGTCATAAGGTTCTGCCTGGCTGGGGGTAGTGAAAATGGTTGCCCCTTGTTTTGGTGACGAGCCTTTGCCCACCATCGAAAGTTCTGTTGCAGGCAGGGAATGAGAGAAATCCTTGTTTCCAGGCTGTGGCAATGTTGTGTCCAGACACTTTTAGGTACCACTGAAGTTTCCTCATATGCAGTCTTGCATATGGAATTAGTAGGATGCAAGATGCCATGAAGCCCAAAGCCTGCAGAATTTTTCTTGCAGATAACTGGGCCTTTGCTGCCATTTCCTTGAAATAGGTAGTCAGTTGCCTTTGTTTGTCTGGCGTGAGATAAGGCATCTG
The DNA here is from genome assembly GCF_019279795.1 of Protopterus annectens. Lineage (NCBI taxonomy): Eukaryota > Metazoa > Chordata > Ceratodontiformes > Protopteridae > Protopterus > Protopterus annectens. Next base: position 945,561,155 of record NC_056733.1, read on the forward strand.
GGCAGTTGTATTTAGGCTTGCACCCAGGAATTTTGTGAGGGCACCACTTGTGATTTCTTTTCACTGACTGTGTGTACCCTAGGTATGTTAAAAGTCTCTTCACAAACGCCAGATGCTGTAGCAGAATGTCCTTGTTCTCTGCTTGAATGAGGCAGTCGTCCAAATAAGGATATATTTGTATTCCTCTTTGTCTGCAGAATGCAATTACTGGTGCCAGACACTTTGTAAAGACCCTGAGCGCAGTAGATAATCCAAAGGGCAGTGCAGAGAATTGGTAATGCTTTGAGCCAACCTTGAATCTGAGGTATCTTCTGCATGATTGTCTGATTGGGACATGCAGGTATGCCTCTTTTAGGTCTAAAGTCACGAGCCAAGCCTTGCTGCCCAGCATGGGCAGAAGCTGGTGCAAGGTCAACATCTTGAATTTTGGTATATCCAGGAAAGTGTTTAGAATAGATAGGTCCAGTATTGGTCTCCATGCTTTGTCCTTTCTGGGTACCAAGAACAGTCTTGAGTAAAATCCTTGTCCCTGCTCTTGCTGTGGCACTTGCTGAATAGACCCCATGTGCATGAGAGATGCGACTTGTTTTTGAGCCTCTGCCCATTGATTTTTTGGCAGGTCTGGCCAACCATTTGTCATTGGCAGGGTATGGAAGTGAAACTTGTAGCCTTGTGACACTGTCTATAACCCATTTGTCCTGGGTTATAATGTGCCAATTTTGAGAAAAGAGTGCTAGTTTTCCCCCTAAGGGTGCTGCCAGAAGATAAGTGTTTGGTGCAAGCAGGAGGAAGTCATTGGGACCGTTTCCTGTATGGTTGTGATTTGTCTTCTCCACTTTTGGAGGTAGGCATCCCATTGCTTAGACCTGTACGAATCTTTGCATCTGAGATCTGCCTCTAGGGCATCTGGATCTGCCCCCTTGAGGTCTGTCTGACACTGGAAAGGACCAATTTTTTGTAGGCCAGTGTCTGCTAAACCTAGGCGGCTGTACCTGTAAGAAATCCTTGACCGTTTGCATAGATTTAGCTTTGTCCTCCATTTTCTTTAACACCTCTTCTGCCTTAACACCAAACAAAGTATCATGCTGTAAAGAAGCATCTAATAATTTTGCTTTGACATGATCAGGCAGATTTTGTTCCTTTAACCAAGCATGCCTCCTAATGACAGAACCCATAACAGCGGCCCTGCAGGAGGCCTCCAGAGAACCAACACCACATTGCAAAGTATGCTTTCCAACTTGTTCAGCTGCATGCAATAAATCCTGCATTTCTTTGTTTTCTGCACATTCAGAATTTATCAACATTTTATGTTTAAGCAGTGTCATGATATATTGCTGATATTTGAGCATATGAAACTGGCAATTTAAGGCCCTTATAGCCAAGGTTGCAGATGTGTAAATCTTTTTTCCCCATCTGTCCAGTGCCCTAGAATCTCTGTCAGAGGGGATAGGGTTTTTTGCAGTGGAAGCCTTGACCCCTTTGGGACCCTGAGAAATAGTTTCTGGGTCTGCAGCAGGGTTTTTGAAAAGGAATTTATGAGTGTCAGGAACCCTGTAGTATCTGTCCGGCTTAACAGGAGCTGGAGGTAAGGAGTCAGGGGTCAGACTAGACTCTGAAAACACATCTACAATGTCTAACACAGGTAGAATAGCTAGAGGTCTGTGTTGAGGTAGTAAAAGGAAGTCTCCGAGCCTTTTCTTAGATTCTGAAAAATCTTGGCTCTCCCAGTGGAAGTGTTCCCTCATGGTATGCAAGGTTTCCCCAAAAGAGTAGTCCTCAGGAGGAGAAGCTGAAGGGATAGATTCTTCAGCATCAGAATCCTCATAGGGAGGAAGAGAATATTCCTGATCAGAGGAGGAATCATATGGGGACCCCTGATCAAGCTAATTAAGTCATCGGCCATTTTGAGCATCTGTTTTTTGGGCAAGGAGGCCTGTCCATGAGGCTGTTGAACTTGTTTCTTTGTCTTTAAAGGTGTTGCTTTAGTCTTTGCCTTTGAAGCTGAAGTCGTTTTAATGTATAATTGTTTAGGTCTGAATACACCCTCAGAAGCCGATTAAAGTAGCAGGCGTCAGGGGCTGCGAAAGCACCTCACTGAGAACCGGCGAACCAGCGACTGTCTTAGGAGAAGCCTCGTCATCGGTTTTGGACCTTGGTTGCCTGTCTTTTTCTTTGCGTTTTTTGTGAACTCCAGTAGTCGGATGGCTATCCAACGACATTGTATAATTAAATCTTCGGCCAAAATAGCTTAATGCAAAATCGTACAGACGCTTAATAATGCGTTGGTTAAATCTAGCACAAAACCGACAACTAGGTCAGGGCCTAGGCAAGGAATACAGTAAGAATGAAAGTCCTTATGAGGTATTTGCTTGCCACAAGAAATACAATTAACTTTTTCTGACATCGGTCTGGAGCAAAAAAAAAGTTTCCCAACGGGGTACTTAGCTTTTAATGAAGACTTCGGATCTGAAATTCGAACATGAAAATCTCATGAGTCGGCCGACCGGCACTTGCGAACTGCTTCTGCTTCGGGCACCGTGTGGCAAGAAAGACTGAAGAAAATGGCGTTGGCTGCATCTTTTATACCCCTGACGACCTGACGTCAGGGAAGGGGCGACATCGGCCGACGCAGGATCCAAGACTTTGGAATTCAGGCCGACTGAAGGCAACCTGCCAGCAGGATAACCCAAATGTAATAACTGCAACAGTGAAACACGAAGAACATCATGGGGATCTGTTAAAGTATAGCATCTAAGAAAACAAACTGAGTGTGTAATACTGCACTCAGGAGCAACTGGAACCTTTCATGCACAATGTGTGCACTATCAGACTTTCACTTCCTAAAAGGAAAAAATGTAACAAAAGTGTTCAGTTTAAAATCTAAAGTAGCATTTAATGTGGTGTCGTCAAAAATGATTAATGTGTACATGAGCCATCTAAAGTATGTCCTTTATAACCTTGTAAGTTAGTGCTAAAAGAAGTAAACAGTGCTTGATATTTGTTTTTAAACACAATATAAGCAAGCAATGTAGCATTAGTCGGTCCCATATCAGTCTTTTAAACAGTGGGGCAGTTTTCGGAGATCTAGTATGCTTTTTATGGAATAATAAAATAATAAGCCCCAGTTGTCTAAAAGAGTTCAGTTTCAGCTGCCACAGTAGTTCACGTTTTTCTAAAAGATTAGGGATGTCTCCTTCCGGTTCCAAAAGGTCCACACAATCAATAATTTGAAATTTAAAGCCAGTGTCTCTTTTGTGTAGCTGCAGGTGCCGACCCAGTGAATTATTCTTGCACTTAGCTCTAATTAGGAAAGATGGCCAGAAATCTTCTGTTGAGCATTTTCCCCACATAAAATGCTTCACATTCATTGCAGCTCACCCTGTAAACCAGCTGCATTGAGTGAGTCACCTCCTGCATTGATTTTAACCATTTTCTTTAAGTACAGGCAAAAAAAACACGTCTCCCTCCTGTATGTGCTGACAAAAGACACAGCTGGCTCCACACTTACTGGTGCATGTATCTAATTGTCTGGGCCTACCTTCAGCCCACCTCCTGATGTTCCTGGCTTTCCTGTACACAAAGAAAGGAGCTTCTCCAAGGATGTGCATTAAATATGAGATTTCAGTAATTATGGCCCAAGTTTCTAAGAACATTAACAATGCTGTAACGGTCAACAGTAAAAGTCAAGATACAACTGTCTTTATATTTGTTGTCCATGGATTTCTTCAACACCCTCCTATAAAGCCTGTTAAGTGCCGGTGAATCTATACTTTTTAGTTCAATTACAGGTTCCAAAATGCTTTTTAACATATTGCTTTCGTATCTCCTCACCAAAAAACCATTGGTGATCCTGGCCAACCTGTAGCCCTAGGACTTAACAACGTTACATTTTGTCCTGGTGGGATGGAGACTCATTATGTAGCAGGAGGTTTACTGTGGTAGGTTTTCTGTAAAGATCTGTGTCCATTTTACCTTGGTCCAAGTCTTTAGTAATATGCATATCTAAGCAGACTGCCGAGATGAGGCTGTGGGAAGAGGTGAAATGCAGGCAGCTGGTGTTTTGATTCAGATAGCTGATAAAGTCTTCTAATTTAGTGCTGTCGCCTTTCCACACAATAAAAATATAGCCAATAGTCAATAAAGTGCAGATACACCGTGATGTGTTGCATGTATTCTCTGTTCTTACAAACATAATCCTCCTCCCACTTGCCTAGGGTTATGTTGGCTAGGTTAGAGGCCATAGCTACCCCATGGCATTACCAGTCTTTTTTATAGCAATTTCCATTAAAAGTAAAGAAATTGTACCCAAGTACCATATCTAAAAGTTTACCTGTTCTTCCATGTTGTGCTGGTGTGCCATTGTTGTTGTTCCTGTAAGAATCAATCACCGTTTCAATACAATCATTACATGGCAGTACAGTATATAATGATTCAACATCAGTTGTTGATAAAATACTGTCAGCATCACATGTAACATTTTTATTTTCCTGAAAAAATCATTCAAGTCATTTATTTGTGAGATGTTCTTGTCAGCCAGAGGTTGAAACAAAATATCCAGGTAAATGGCAGTAGCTTTGGTCAGGGACCCCCCAAATATCCAGGTAAATGGCAGCAGCTTCGGTCAGGGACCCCCCCCCAAATAACCAGGAAAATGGCAGGAGTTTCGGTCAGGGACCCACCTGACATTACTCCCCCCTGACATTACTTGCTTATATTGTGTTTAAAAACGAATATTCGGACGGTGCAGTGGTACAGCGGTAGCGTTGTCGCCTCACAGCAAGAAGTTCTCCGGTTCGATTCTCGGCTGGGGTGCCTTCTGTGGGGAGTCTGCATGTCCTCCCTGCGCTTGTGTGGGTTTCCTCCGGGTGTGAGGCGACAACACTACCGCTGCACCACTGCGCTGTCCAAAACACCACAGACTTTCCAAACACAAACATGCTACACCTAATACAGCAACTGTAGCACTCAATACACAAAACAACACAAGCACCAGTATCTCACCAAATATGCCCATAAGGCAAAGCACATCTAAACCAAATTCTTTAATCATAGGTGACTCCATTGTGAGACACATTGATGTTCCATTCAGCAGGCTGGACAAGAAGAAGCTTACGGTCATCTGTCTATCATGTGCCAGGACCCATAAGATCACACATGCACTCAGGTCTCTCAACAAGTACTGTTATGACATCATAGTTCATATTGCTGTGAATGACTTGGGATGCACTTCACTGGACTATATGAAGAGAGACATGATTGATATCTATGAATATGTGTCCCAGGCAGGTATGTCCCTAGCCTTAAGCAGCATTCTACCCTCACATAGGATGATACCCCAAAATAAACAAAAAGTGATTGACTTCAACAACTGGTTTAGTTTCTGGTGTCATTTTAAGGGGCTCCAGTTCCTTTCAGCCAGGGATGGCATGGTTGATTGACCACGCTGCTTTGCCAGAGATGGTCTTTACCTGTCACCCTACGCTTTTGGTTACTGGCTAAGGCATTTGCCTCCCCCATCGTGCCTTCTTTAGGCAAGGTCTCAATAACAAAGTTTCCAATGTGAAAATATCACTCACAAATAAAAGTTATGCTGCTAAATTCTGGGAGTTTAAATCAGAAACTGCATTCTCTGGAAGCACTCCTCTCCCTGGAGGATGTTGATGCCTGTGCAGTCACAGAAACTTGGTCAGACTGCAAAATGAACGTGTGAGAACCAAAGGAGGAGGAGGGGTATTTACCTTCATCAAAGATAAATACACCTCTAGACTGGTTAGACAGGAAAACTCCATGCAGTTACTCCAAGTTCAACTAACTATGGGTAAGACCCCCTTCAAGTCATTGTTTGCTATAGACCCCCTTCAATGAGCCAAGACACCCACGCTATTTATTTGGACCTACCTGAATCAAACAAATTACAACCAAACACTCCGGTCATGGGCAATTTTAACTATCCCTCCAGCGACTGGTAAATATATACAAGTACCAACATGCTCGCACAAATGTTCCTGGACTTTGTTAACACTAATACCCAGGAAAAAATAGCATGGATCCCACAAGGGGATCAAATATTTTCGACCTGGCCCTCATCAACATCGGAGACCGTTGCACCACCACAAGTGTAGGACCCTCACTGGTTAAATCTGATCAAAAATCAGTCACATTTGAAGTTGTTATAACACCTGAACCCGTATTAGGTGAAATCAGGCTAAAAAAATTTCACCAAAGCTAATTATATCTTCCTAAGGGATGGCACAAATAATTTCCAAGCTCATGTTCCCACTGATCGCACTGACAAATATACTAAGGTACACACAATAATTTATACAAATATATTGACACTGCTGTACCTGACAGGATCAAAACAAGATCCTCAAGAAAAAACAAGCCTCCCTGGTGGGCAACTAGTATTAATAAGTTATACAACAAGAGCAAGAAGCTGCTGTCTAAAAATAAAACAGAGGTCCCAGCACTGGAAGAACACCCTCCTCTGCTTGAACAAACAAGATAACTTGTAAAATCCTCCAAGGGCATCTTCGAAAAAATTTAGTGAACATAGCTAAGCATTCTTCAACTATATCTGTAACCTAAAAGGTAGGACCCAGACGTGTGCTGAAAGTACAGTTTTGTACCTACCATAAATGTAGATGTTCGTGGATCTACATTGCTGCAGTCATAACCTGTGGGTAGTCTGCTGTCCTCGATCGGCCCGAATACCAAAGAGCTGGGCTGGCGTCGGTTAATTGTCACCTAGAGCTGACGTCAGTACGTCGTAGTACTTAAGCGCATGACCGACGTCATATCCTCAGTCTTTCTTGCCCCAGATGTCAGAAGGCCTAAGAATGAAAGAAGGCCAGAACCAAAAAAGTATAGGCCCACAACTACCAGTGTGGAAATAGAGACAATCCTAAAATAAAAAAACACAGCCACCACCAACTATAGAGGGGAAGGAGGGAGGGATAATTGGACTGCAGCAATGTAGATCCTCGAACATCTACATTTATGGTAGGTACAAAACTGTACTATGTTCTTCGTCTCACATTGCTGCAGTCATAACCTGTGGGTAGAATCCCAACGCAAAGGAAAAGGGAGGCTGGCAAACTAAATAGCATTAGGAGCTGCTAACATGCCCTGTAAAACTGCAGTGGCAAACCCAGCCCTGGACTTGGAATAAAGAGGGAGATGGTAATGCTTAGTAAAAGTGTGTACTGAACTCCAAGTAGCTGCCTCCAAACTATCCTTAGCAGCTACACCCCTCAAAAAAGCAGTAGATGTGGCAGTAGCCCTAATAGAATGAGGTCTGATCCCAGCAGGAACATCCTTCCCATGATGAGAATAACAAAAAGCAATACAATGACCAATCCACTTTGAAATAGTCTGCTTTGAAACAGCTTTCCCTTGTGAACTCAAAGCAAAAGAAACAAATAACTGTTGAGTCTGTCTGAACTCCTTAGTTCTGCTCAAATAATAACGTAACTGCCTGTGGATATCCAAAGAATGCAAGACTTTTTCCCCCTTATTTTGGGGATCAGCATAAAAAGTAGGCAAATGAATAGACTGGTTCAAGGCCACATTAGAAATCACTTTAGGCATAAAAGTAGGGTTTGTTCGCAAAGAAACTCTATCCTTATGAAATATCAGAAAGGGTTCAACTGCCATGAGTGCCTGCAATTCAGATACCCTCCTAGCAGAAGTAATGGCCAACAAAAAAGCAGTCTTCCAGGACAAAAACTTCAATTCAGACGTAGCTGCAGGTTCAAAAGGAGGTAAAGTAAGCTTCTCCAACACAAAATTGAGATCCCAGGAAGGAGTAGGAGCTCTACGTGGGGGTCTTATATTCTTTGCCCCTCTAAGAAATTGTTTGAACAAAGGATGAGAAAATAAAGGAAGGTCACAATCATAGTGAGCAGAAATGGCTGCAGCATGAACCTTCACAGAGGAAAATGACAAACCCTTGTCCAGTAATTCAGTAAGGTACTGTAGTGCAAAACTCAAATTAGGCACTGAAACATCAAAGCCCTTTGCAGTGCTCCAAGGAAAAAATCTCTTCCATTTATCAGCATAAACTTTTCTAGTACTAGGCCGCCTGGCTTCCAAAATGACATCTAAAACCTGTTGAGGAAGCTGAGACCCCACCGGCTCCATCACAGAATACGCCAGGCTGTCAGATGCAGGGACTGCACCCGAACATTGAGGAAATGATTGTTTGACTGGGATAACAAATGAGGAACCTGTGGCAGAAGCCAAGGAGGCTCCTGGATTAAACTCCTCAGCAGAGGATACCAATGCTGACGTGGCCAATCTGGTGCTATTAAAATCATGCAAGGCTTGTCCCGCCTGACTTTCAAGAGTACCTTGGGAAGAATAGGCAGAGGAGGAAAAGCATAAATGTGAAGGTTGTTCCAACTGAAAGATACAGCATCCACTTTCCAAGCATCTGGGTGGAACATCTTTGTGCAAAATTTTGGTAGTTGAAAATTCAGTGGAGAAGCAAACAGATCTATGTCTGGAGTTCCCCAAGCCACAGTCAATTGTTTGAAAACCTGAGGATCCAGTTTCCACTCGTGGGGATCCACAATTTGCCTGCTCAATACATCTGCTAGGGAGTTCTGTGCTCCTGGCAGAAACCGTGCTTGAAGACTGATTTGCAAACTCAGAGCAGTCTCCCACAAAATCACTGCTTGCCTGCAAAGAGGGTAGGAATGGGTTCCCCCCTGCTTGTTGATGTACCACATGACTGTTGTGTTGTCTGTTTGAATCAACACCTGTCCGCTGAAGTAGGTCCTTGAAGGCCATCAAAGCAAATTGGACTGCTAACATCTCCTTCATGTTGATATGCAAATGTAGTAGTCTGGGAGGCCACACGTCTTGTATCCATTTCCCATTGAAGTGTGCTCCCCAAGCCAAGTCCGAGGCATCCGTCGTTAGGATCTGACTCGCCTCTGGTCGGGTCACAGAGAGTCCCTTGTTTAGTTGACATTCCTGAGCCCACCACAAGAATTCCTTCTGGATGCAAGGTATAATCCGAATGACAGTGTCCAAACCGTGGCAGTGTTGAGTCTACACACTTTTGAGATACCATTGTAGCTTCCTCATATGCAGTTTGGCATTGGGAATAACTAGAATGCAAGATGCCATGAACCCCAAGGCTTGAAGGACTGTCCTTGCAGTCAGCCTGGACATTACTGATAACTGCTGGAAGTATAGATGAAGAGTTCTTTGTTTTTCCGGGGTCAGAAATGCCATCTGAGACGCTGTATTCAGTCTCACACCCAGAAAGCACATGTCCTGAGAGGGTACTAGACTGGACTTTATTTCGTTCACAGAATACCCTAGGCACCTTAAAACTGCCATTACATACTGGAGATGTTGTAGTAACTTGTCTTTGTTTTGAGCAAGAATCAGGCAATCGTCCAGATAAGGATAAATTTGCATTCCTCTCTGTCTGAAAAAAGCAATCACAGGAGCCAGAACTTTTGTGAATACTCTGGGCGCAGTAGATAAACCAAAGGGCAATGCAGAGAACTGATAGTGAGAAGTACCAGCCCGAAATCTCAGGAATCTCCTGCAGCTGGGCCTGATAGGGATGTGAAGATAGGCCTCTTTGAGATCCAGGGTTACCATCCAGTGATCCTTGCCCAGCAGAGGCAGAAGTTGTTGTAATGTTAACATCTTGAACTTTGGAATGTCTAGGTAGGTATTGAGAATGGACAAATCCAGAATTGGCCTCCAAGTGTTTCCTTTCTTTGGCACTAGGAATAGACGGGAATAAAAACCTAGGCCTACTTCTGACGGAGGGACCGCCTGAATTGTCCCCATCTGTAACAGTAAAGAAATTTGCTCCTGAGCCTCCATCCTTTGCTGAGGAGGCACATCCGGCATGCCTTTGAAAGGAGGAAGAGTGTGAAAATAAAACTTGTACCCGTGATTTATTATATCCAACACCCATTTGTCCTGGGTGACCAAATGCCAATTTTGTTGGAAAAGTCTCAACTTTCCTCCTAGAGGAGCTGCCAGTAGAGAAGGGTCTGGCAGCAGAAGATACAGGTCATTGGGTCTGTTTACGAAAAGGCTGACCCCTGCCCTCACCAGAAGACTGTGCAGGAGAACTCCAAGTCCTAGGTCTGAAAGAACCCTGAGCGTGAGCTCTGCCTCTACCACGCCTAGACCTGCCCTTAGACTGATTATCCAAAGAAGGAAAAGACCATCCTCTAGCAGACCAATTCCTACTAAACTTAGGGGGCTGCACCTGCAGAAAATCTTTGACCGTCTGCATAGACTTAGCCTTATCTTCCATCTTTTTCAAAACCGATTCCACAGAAGGACCAAAAAGTACTTCAGATTGAAGAGGAGCATCCAAAATCCGAGCCTTAACATGCTCTGACAAATTTTGATCCTTAAGCCAGGCATGTCTACGAATAACTGAACCTGTAGCAGCCACCCTGGATGCAGCCTGAAGAGCATCGAAACCACACTGCAAAGAATGCTTGCCCACTTGATCTGATGCATGAACCAACTCCTGGAGCTCCTTACACTCTATACCCTCAGATAAAGCATCCACCTTAGATTTCAATTGACCTAACAAAAAATTCTGATACTTCAGCATATGAAATTGGCAATTCAAAGCCCTCATAGCTAACGTAGAGGAGGTGTACACTTTTCTCCCCCATCTATCTAAAGCTCTAGAATCTTTATCCAAAGGAATTGGATTCTTAGCCACAGAAGCCCTAATACCCTTCGGACCTTGAGTAATGGTTTCCGGATCAGCTCTAGGGCTCTTGTACAAATACTTATGCGCTTCAGGAACTCTATAATATCTGTCTGGCTTAACAGGGGCAGGAGGTAAAGAATCAGGATTAAGGGAAGATTCAGAAAAAACATCCTGAACAACTTCTAAGACAGGAGGAATAGCCAAGGGCCTATGCTGAGGCAGAAACAAAAATTCCCTGAGCCGTTTCCGAGAATCCGAAAAATCCTGACCTTCCCACTTGAAATGCTCCCTCATGGAATGTAGTCTCAGAAAAAGAAAAATCCTCTGGAGGAGAAGCAGAAGGACAGGAGTCCTCTGCATCCGAATCCAAATAAGAAGGGAATTCCTGAATTTCTTCAGCTGAGGAATCAGAGTAGTCAGAGGAATGATCCATCCCCTCTAAATCTGCCTCCACCCTAAGCCTCTTCTCTGGGGGGGGGGGGGGCATCGAACCCCTGATCAAGGTAATCAAGTCCTCAGCCATTTTTAACATATGCTTCTTAGGAACAGGGGCTGGAGAGCTAGAACTATGACCAGGGCCGACATGACCAGGTTTGGCTTTAGCATGGCCTTTAGCCACTGAAGTAGAAGGCCTAATAACCTTCTGTAAAGATGGAACTACAGACACCTGAGAAGCACCTTCAGCCGGGCCTAACTCCTGAGAGGTTAACTCCTGTAAAAGTAAAGGTTCCCCATGGAATTCAGCCGAATCCCCGGCCGGATCCACAGGTTCAACCGGAGGCTCCGTAGAACCGGCGTCCGTAACGGACGACTCATCCGGTTTAGACTTCAAAGATTTATCTTTACGCTTTTTAGCGGTAGCGGGCGTCGGAGGATCCGACGGCATGTTATAATTACACCTTTTCCCAAAAACAAGCCTGGCACAGTCTAATCTCCGTTTAATGGTGCGCTTGTTAAATCTAGCACAAAAGCGACACCCGACCACGTCGTGCTCAGGCCCTAAGCAAGGAATACACAAAGAATGAAAATCCTTATGAGGTATCTGTTTCCCACAAGAAATGCAATTATTAACTTTTTCTGACATCCGGATAACTGAGGCAAGAAAAGACAAAGATTTCCCCAACGGGGTACTTAGCCCAACTTGGTCTTCGGTCTGAAACTCTAAAAAGGAAAATTTCAGAACGCCGAACGGCACTTGCAAACGCTGCTTCTGCTTCGGACCACGCGGCAAGAAAGACTGAGGATATGACGTCGGTCATGCGCTTAAGTACTACGACGTACTGACGTCAGCTCTAGGCGACAATGACCGACGCCAGCCCAGCTCTTTGGTATTCGGGCCGATCGAGGACAGCGGACTACCCACAGGTTATGACTGCAGCAATGTGAGATGAAGAACATCTAGCTGTACATGGCATCACAACACACTGATGCTGTAAAATACCTAACCTATTAGCTGACGGGTTTGGTGAAAATTTCACCCATCTGTCCCCTCCAAATATTCCACAAAGCATTCCCTCTACATCCCCCCCCACCTTGGATCGCCAAAGAGCAAGGCTTAATGCTCTATCCAAGGCCAAAAACACAGCCACTATGAGACCGATTGGCATCCCAGCTTGCATTTTAAATGGTCTAAAACAGAAATTAGCAACCCCATTAAGTACTCCCTTCAACCACAGCCTGAGTACTGATTTTGTCCCTGCTGAATGGAAAACAGCAACCGTCAGCCATCTTCATAAAGGGGGTACAGCAACAGACCCTAGGAACTACAGACACATAAGCATAACAAGCCTCATCTGTAAGGCCATGGGTAAAGAATCCTCATGGACCTTATAAGTAAGGATATAGGTGATCTATCTCCAAACCCTTGATCTGACACAGTTTGGTTTTGGGTAAAGAATCCTCATGGACCTTATAAATAAGGATATAGGTGATCTATCTTCAAACCCTTGATCTGACACAGTTTGGTTTTGTCAAAGACAGGTCTTACCTGTTAAACCTGGTGGACTTCTTCGAAAACGTCACCAGAGCCATAGATGAAGGCAAATCTGTGCATACAGCCTACCTTGACTTAGCAAAGGCCTTCAACACAATCTTACATTCGGGCATCATTGATAAATGCTCCCAGTTGAATATCAACCATTACGTCATCAGGTGGGTTTGCCAACTAGCTCACCAACAGATCACACTCAGTCAAAGTTGAGGACTTTGCCTCAACCAGCAGACTTGTCACCTGTGGGGGTTCCACAGTGGGTCAGTGCTGGGCCCCCTACTGTTTGGGATATACTTCTCAGAAGTTCAGGCCAAAATAGAGGGGCTGTGGCTGGCTAAGTTTGCTGATGACTGCAAATTGGGTGCAATCACTGAATTCCCAATCAATGTCACTATACTTCAAGAGGGACTTACAAAAAACAGTGACTGGTGCCAAAGCCATGGACAGAAACTCAACGCAAAAAAAAAGCCTCATCATTCCCTTCTGTAAAAATGATATCCCGGCATACTATCATATAAATAATAATACCCTAAAGTAACAACTCAGTAGTGAGAGACTTGGGAACACAAGTTGATTGTAGCCTAAACTTTGACCATCATGTGTCTACTGTGGTAAGGAAGGCATTCTATGTCACACACCTCTTTAGCAAAGGCATCGCCTTAAGAGCCAAAGAGGTCATAATTCCCCTGGACTCGACCCTCCATCAGACCAATAACTGAGTACAATGCTCCCTTTGGTATGTACCTTACCAAGCACCTGCAGCAACTTGAGACACCTTTCTAACCAAGAAAATTCAGGGTCTCCAGCAAGTTATACACTTACAGACTGAAGTTACTGTCACTGTACTCAGTAGCATACAGACTACTAAGAGTAGACTGGTGTCTGGCCTACAGAGCAATCTTGGATCCAAATCTAATGGAAATGCTGCACATTCGCAAGTCAAATGGGACAAGGGTCACCCACTCCAGGGACTTTAACCTGTTCTGTTGCACCTTATCTAATCTTAAGTTTAGGCTCAACTCCATGGTGCAGATGGAATGGGCCATGACTGAAACCCAGGCAAGCAATGTTCAATTAGTATCCTCTGCACTGGAGGGGGCAGAAGTAAAGGAGAAAGGCCCGCTCACCTCTCCCTAGGGGAGAGATAGGGGGTGACAGGCACTTGTGGAGCAAATAGGGAAGTTAGCTTTCTCTATAAGACTCGGAAATATACCTCCCATGCTTTAGGTTTGCAGGGTTGCTTGCAGGATTGGGTTTGTCTCTGACAGATGTGAAAGACCACCTGGTACCAGCAACCAACTGCACCCCCCCCCCAACATAACCAAGGATGAGCAGGACGTAAGGTATTAGAAATAATGCGTAAACCACTCCTGACTGCTACCTTAATGATAGCCCATACATACATATTCATTTGCATTTCTAATTTTCAAACTTTTCTGTCCATTTTTATGTAGTTTCACTCGTCAATTTCAAAAGTTTGAAACTAGTTGCTTATTAATTTATACACTATAAAATATATAAACTAGTTACCAGTATGCCTGGTTCATTTTAAGAGTGCATAGTAATTGTGACCTCAGTGTGCCACACTGGTCTGGATGGTGGTAGAGTGTTACCATAAAAGTTGAAAGGGGCAGCAGAACTGAAAAGGGTATTAGCAGTCTCTCCTGCTGCATGTGTATATTTTATTTGTAAATGCAAAGTTCTTTAGTCAGGATACAGTTACTAGCGGCAAGACATTACTGAAAGGAACTGGACTGAAAGTGAAATGGGTGAATTCTGGGGGAAGCCAATGTTGCAACTGTGATCTACAGCTGTAAGGTGAGAAGCTTATTTGGGTGCGGCTGGTGCTAGTCACAACCCAAGGCACGAGTATTCAGCTGTCATACACTCTAAAAGGCACCTTGAACATACTGCATATCAGTAATGTAGTTTATAGGGCTGTTCCTAACAACATAAACTACACTGTATCCATTTCAGAGTAATAAAAACTGCAATGCATTACATAATGTGATAGATTATACAAATGCCAATAAGCTAGACACCAGCATTTGTAAACATCAACCAAAGATCATTTCCAGGTGTATTTCCATGAATGTAGTTAAACTTTAGACTGTCCCTTATTTGATCACTATCAGTTTTCCCTGTTGAGACCAGTTGCCACTTCTCTGCCTGTACAACAGCAATTTCAGAACAGCACAAAGGGTTAAAGCTGCAGGCCAATAATACACTCTATCGAGTAGGCCTGGGCTTGATTGCTTCAGAACAGCACAAAGGATTAAAGCTGCAGGCCAATAATACACTATCGAGTAGGCCTGGGCTTGATTACATCAGAACAGCACAAAGGATTAAAGCTGCAGGCCAATAATACACTATTGAGTAGGCCTGGGCTTGATTCCTTAAAACTCATTAACAAACTTCAATGACGACACAGAAATAAACACAAGTAAGACTAAAGTGCTCAAGTAGCTGAAAAGCAGTAGTCTAGAAATCGGACGCATCTGAAAAGTTATCTGCTTGGTGGTGAATATTAAATTAACAGATACTGTCATGACCAGCACACCAGCTACAAAGACTCCAGCTGCAGACCTGACAAAAAGGTATGAGGGGGTGTAATTCTGATTTAATTTTCAATCGGTTCCCCATCTGCAATCCACCTGAAATAAATGCACATGCAACCTGAAAACCCTTTTTCTGACAATGTAAAGGCCCACTAATTTGCAAAGTTACATTACCTGGGCTGATATGGGGTACTTTCAAAAGTTATAACACAGGACATAGACACAGCAAAGCTGCCTGCATGTTATAGATAACGAAACCATGATGAAGGCTCCAAAACTATTCAGAAGTACAAAGGTTCTAAATAAGCTAAAATTGTAATAGGTCATTATAAAAAGTATAACAGGATACCCAAAACAAAAGATTAAATACAATGAAAAAATAGATAGAACAGCATAAGTACAGCAAGATGATGTGCACGTCCAACTGTCCAAAGGTAGACCGTGACAGCAGTAAGAGAAGGTGTGACAACTGTTTACCTGTCTGTGTTCTCCTGATCACCTGACAGACAGCTGACCTTTTCATTGTCCTTCACCAAATTCACACCAGGGCTTTCTTCTGTAGACTGAACTCCATTTAGAGTCTTGTCATTGCTATGTAATGAAGGCCTGTCATCACAGGAAAGCAGCAAAGATCCCTTTCTTTTGATGTTCAGATTCAGTGAACTAGACAAACTCTCTCTCAAATGTTCTGACTCGAGCAAATCAGCTTCCTCTGACATACTTGCAGAATGCCTGATAATTGGCTCTTCTGAAGTCCTGCTGGAAAATTCAGGTTTCGTATGGTCAGAATTGAAAGCTGAAGTTGTCCCATAGCCACTACTCAGGGTAAAGCTAGACGAGTTTGCTTGTTGTGCGTTAAATAACTTTGGCTGTTTTCTGGACTCCTGAGAGTCAAAGAGAATAAAAGGTTCCACGTGCTGTGTAGAACTCCTCACAGTTAACTCGCTGTGGTCATCTGCTGGTGTAGAACTACAAGTCTGACTACTTGCAAAGGATGCTGCGATACAAGGCCTGCGTGACGCACTGTTCTGTATGCTACGCAATTCACACGCTGACTTGCTCTGTAGCTGCATCAGGGCTTTAATCTCCTCTTGTATCAGCTGCAAGACATTTTCAACAGAAAAAAAAAATTAAAAACTGGCCCATGTAAAAGTGGTTCAAAACAAGGAATTCAGATGTTCCACCGGCTTTGCTTGCCTTAGCATCAGCTGTTAATATAATACAATAAAATCGACAAACACATGTTCTGTAAAGCTAAAAAAATTCCAGGTACATACTGAGAGAACTAAAGTGAAAAATGAAAAAGCTACTTATGTCATCTATTTACAGTTGTTAAATGGATGCAATGACCTTTTCAGCCGAGAGGAAGTCTCAAAATACAAACAAGAAAGAGATTATAAAATAAAATATTACTTTACAAATACAAGTAAAACAAATATTACAGAACATACAGCAAAATGTCAAACATTTCAGAAACGAAATTTTACACAAATATACACAGTAATGCAGTAATAATGGGAATGAAGGTTTACGATTATTAACAGCCCATAAAATAAAGAAATCGTAGGAGTAAGAAAGAGTAAGGGAAAAACGGGGAAATAATTTGCATGCATGCCGCTTCGAGTAGGAGTAAGAAAGAGTAAGGGTAAAATGCATGCATGCCGCTTCGAGTAGGAGTAAGAAAGAGTAAGGGTAAAACGGGGAAAGAATTCGCATGCATGCCGCTTCGAGTAGGAGTAAGAAAGAGTAAGGGTAAACGGGGAAATAATTTGCATGCATGCATGCCGCTTCGAGTAGGAGTAAGAAAGAGTAAGGGTAAAACGGGGAAGGAATTCGCATGCATGCCGCTTCGAGTAGGAGTAAGAAAGAGTAAGGGTAAAACGGGGAAAGAATTCGCATGCATGCATGCCGCTTCGAGTAGGAGTAAGAAAGAGTAAGGGTAAAACGGGGAAAGACTTCGCATGCATGCCGCTTCGAGTAGGAGTAAGAAAGAGTAAGGGTAAACAGGGAAAGAATTTGCATGCATGCATGCCGCTTCGAGTAGGAGTAAGAAAGAGTAAGGGTAAAACGGGGAAGGAATTCGCATGCATGCCGCTTCGAGTAGGGGTAAGAAAGAGTAAGGGTAAAACGGGGAAAGAATTCGCATGCATGCCGCTTCGAGTAGGAGTAAGAAAGAGTAAAGGTAAAACGGGGAAAGAATTCGCATGCATGCCGCTTCAAGTAGGAGTAAGAAAGAGTAAGAGTAAAACGGGGAAGGAATTCGCATGCATGCCGCTTCGAGTAGGAGTAAGAAAGGGTAAGGGAAAACGGGGAAAGAATTCGCATGCATGCCGCTTCAATATTTTGCAGTTTCAGTTTTGTCATTTCGACCACGACGCATTCGAAAACATGCATCTTCGGTCTGCTGATAGGAATCCCAGTACCACCGTAACATCCACTGATAGTCGTTGTAGGTGGTCCTTGTGAGACCAGATAGAACATTTTTTCCATTTGGAAACATAAGATTTTCTAGTAGTGGTTTTCTGGCCTCCTGCAAAACTTGAAGCACATCCTCGAAGAGGTGTCTAAAGGGAATTAAAACTCTATCACCCACAGAGTCGGGGTGAGAGTTGACAGCTGTGGATGTACTAGGGTTTCCCTTGTCCTACGTGAGTAGATCCATCCTGTGAGGCCAGGAGAAGGTGGAACCAATGTTGCTTTGGCCAAAAGAGAGTCACCAGCAAGATTATTGGTTGGTCCTGCACAGTTTTCAGTAGGACCTTTTGAAAAAGAGGCAAGAGGGGGATGCATACAGAAACATCCCCTTCCATGAATAGGACAGAGCATCCACCTTCCAGGCCAAGGGGTGTGGGACCCTGGCACAGAATTTTGGAAATTGTCTGTTCACTGGGGAGGCAAAAAGATCTACTTGAAGGCGTACTCCAATGACATATCAGGTCCAAAAACACATCCCGGTGTAACATTCATTCATGGGACTGGGGCATGGATCCCGGTGTAACATTCATTCATGGGACTGGGGCATGGAACCCGGTGTAACATTCATTCATGGGACTGGGGCATGGAACCCGGTGTAACATTCATTCATGGGACTGGGGCATGGATCCCGGTGTAACATTCATTCATGGGACTGGGGCATGGATCCCGGTGTAACATTCATTCATGGGACTGGGGCATGGATCCCGGTGTAACATTCATTCATGGGACTGGGGCATGGATCCCGGTGTAACATTCATTCATGGGACTGGGGCATGGATCCCGGTGTAACATTCATTCATGGGACTGGGGCATGGATCCCGGTGTAACATTCATTCATGGGACTGGGGCATGGATCCCGGTGTAACATTCATTCATGGGACTGGGGCATGGATCCCGGTGTAACATTCATTCATGGGACTGGGGCATGGATCCCGGTGTAACATTCATTCATGGGACTGGGGCATGGATCCCGGTGTAACATTCATTCATGGGACTGGGGCATGGATCCCGGTGTAACATTCATTCATGGGACTGGGGCATGGATCCCGGTGTAACATTCATTCATGGGACTGGGGCATGGATCCCGGTGTAACATTCATTCATGGGATTGGGGCATGGATCCCGGTGTAACATTCATTCATGGGACTGGGGCATGGATCCCGGTGTAACATTCATTCATGGGACTGGGGCATGGATCCCGGTGTAACATTCATTCATGGGACTGGGGCATGGATCCGGTGTAACATTCATTCATGGGACTGGGGCATGGATCCCGGTGTAACATTCATTCATGGGACTGGGGCATGGATCCCGGTGTAACATTCATTCATGGGACTGGGGCATGGATCCCGGTGTAACATTCATTCATGGGACTGGGGCATGGATCCGGTGTAACATTCATTCATGGGACTGGGGCATGGATCCCGGTGTAACATTCATTCATGGGACTGGGGCATGGATCCCGGTGTAACATTCATTCATGGGACTGGGGCATGGATCGGTGTAACATTCATTCATGGGACTGGGGCATGGATCGGTGTAACATTCATTCATGGGACTGGGGCATGGATCCCGGTGTAACATTCATTCATGGGACTGGGGCATGGATCCCGGTGTAACATTCATTCATGGGACTGGGGCATGGATCCCGGTGTAACATTCATTCATGGGACTGGGGCATGGATCCGGTGTAACATTCATTCATGGGACTGGGGCATGGATCCCGGTGTAACATTCATTCATGGGACTGGGGCATGGATCCCGGTGTAACATTCATTCATGGGACTGGGGTATGGATCCCGGTGTAACATTCATTCATGGGACTGGGGCATGGATCCCGGTGTAACATTCATTCATGGGACTGGGGCATGGATCCCGGTGTAACATTCATTCATGGGACTGGGGCATGGATCGGTGTAACATTCATTCATGGGACTGGGGCATGGATCCCGGTGTAACATTCATTCATGGGACTGGGGCATGGATCCCGGTGTAACATTCATTCATGGGACTGGGGCATGGATCCCAGTGTAACATTCATTCATGGGACTGGGGCATGGATCCCGGTGTAACATTCATTCATGGGACTGGGGCATGGATCCCGGTGTAACATTCATTCATGGGACTGGGGCATGGACCTGCTTAGTGTGTCTGCCACCACATTCTGAGCTGAAGAGAGATAAACTGCCTGGAGAGAGACTTGGCTTTATAAAGCTAATTCCCAGGCATGCAGAGCTAAGTCTGCATCAAAGGAAAGACTTCATTTCCCCCTGCTGGTAGACGTACCAAAGGACCATGGTGTTGTGTGTGAACCACCTTAGTGCCCCTGGCATTAGTTTGGGTTTGAAGACCTGTAGGGCAACAATGAGGGCCCCCATCTCTCAGGCACTGATATTTTCCTTTGTTTGTTTGGGATCCAAACATCCCCGACTCTCCAAGACTGTAGGGTTGCACCACATGCTGTGTCTGAGGCGTCACTGTTACAACCACCTCAGTGCCCCTGACATTAGTTTGGGTTTGAAGACCTGTAGGGCTACAATGAGGGCCCCCATCTCTCAGGCACTGATATTTTCCTTTGTTTGTTGGGGATCCAAACATCCCTGACTCTCCAAGACTGTAGGGTTGCACCACATCCTGTGTCTGAGGCGTCACTGTTACAACCACCTCAGTACCCCTGACATTAGTTTGGGTTTGAAGACCTGTAGGGCTACAATGAGGGCCCCCATCTCTCAGGCACTGATATTTTCCTTTGTTTGTTGGGGAACCAAACATCCCTGACTCTCCAAGACTGTAGGGTTGCACCACATGCTGTGTCTGAGGCGTCACTGTGTTACAACCACCTCAGTGCCCCTGGCATTAGTTTGGGTTTGAAGACCTGTAGGGCAACAATGAGCCCCCCCCCAATCTCTTAAGCACTGATATTTTCCTTTGTTTGTTTGGGATCCAAACATCCCTGAATCTCCAAGACTGTAGGGTTGCACCACATCCTGTGTCTGAGGCGTCACTGTGTTACAACCACCTCATTGCCCCGGGCATTAGTTTGAAGACCTGTAGGGTATAAATGAGGGCCCCCCCATCTCTTATGCACTGATATTTTCCTTTGTTTGTTTGAGATCCAAACATCCCTGACTCTCCAAGACTGTAGGGTTGCACCACATCCTGTGTCTGAGGCGTCACTGTGTTACAACCACCTCAGTGCCCCTGGCATTAGTTTGGGTTTGAAGACCTGTAGGGTATAAATGAGGGGCCCCATCTCTCAGGCACTGATATTTTCCTTTGTTTGTTTGGGATCCAAGCATCCCTGACTCTCCAAGACTGTAGGGTTGCACCACATCCTGTGTCTGAGGCGTCACTGTGTTACAACCACCTCAGTGCCCCTGGCATTAGTTTGGGTTTGAAGACCTGTAGGGTATAAATGAGGGCCCCCATCTCTCAGGCACTGATATTTTCCTTTGTTTGTTTGGGATCCAAACATCCCTGACTCTCCAACACTGTAGGGTTGCACCACATCCTGTGTCTGAGGCGTCACTGTTACAACCACCTCAGTGCCCCTGACATTAGTTTGGGTTTGAAGACCTGTAGGGCTACAATGAGGGCCCCCATCTCTCAGGCACTGATATTTTCCTTTGTTTGTTGGGGATCCAAACATCCCTGACTCTCCAAGACTGTAGGGTTGCACCACATGCTGTGTCTGAGGCGTCACTGTGTTACAACCACCTCAGTGCCCCTGGCATTAGTTTGGGTTTGAAGACCTGTAGGGCAACAATGAGCCCCCCCATCTCTTAAGCACTGATATTTTCCTTTGTTTGGGATCCAAACATCCCTGAATCTCCAAGACTGTAGGGTTGCACCACATCCTGTGTCTGAGGCGTCACTGTGTTACAACCACCTCATTGCCCCGGGCATTAGTTTGAAGACCTGTAGGGTATAAATGAGGGCCCCCCATCTCTTAGGCACTGATATTTTCCTTTGTTTGTTTGGGATCCAAACATCCCTGGCTCTCCAAGACTGTAGAGTTGCACCACATCCTGTGTCTGAGGCGTCACTGTGTTACAACCACCTCAGTGCCCCTGGCATTAGTTTGGGTTTGAAGACCTGTAGGGCAACAATGAGGGCCCCCCCATCTCTTAGGCACTGATATTTTCCTTTGTTTGTTTGGGATCCAAACATCCCTGACTCTCCAAGACTGTAGGATTGCACCACATCCTGTGTCTGAGGCGTCACCGTGTTACAACCACCTCAGTGCCCCTGGCATTAGTTTGGGTTTGAAGACCTGTAGGGTATAAATGAGGGGCCCCATCTCTCAGGCACTGATATTTTCCTTTGTTTGTTTGGGATCCAAACATCCCTGACTCTCCAACACTGTAGGGTTGCACCGCATCCTGTGTCTGAGGCGTCACTGTGTTGCACTAAAAACTAAAATGGCTACAGTTACCACAACTACTTAACTACCACCAGCTAGTTACTGCATATAACATACTTAAGTACCCTGAAATAAACCCATCTATATCCAAACTTCTTACCCATTACACTGCAAATTGGCATCTCAGATCTAGTTACAAATCTCTTCGCTGCATCTCCAGCGCAAACAAGACTGCAGGCAAAGCACTCTTTCCCCACACCATTGCTAAAAACTGGAATTCCCTCCCCCATTCTCTGACCACTGCCTCTACCACCCCACAATTCTAAAACTCCCTCAAACCACATTTACTAAACACCTGGTTATGCCCTTGCATCACTTAACCTTTACTCTCCCATCTTTCCCCTTCTTTTTCCAACTTCCATGCTCCTCACTTTAACCCTCTACAGTATTAAACCCGCCAATAACTCTGGCGATTAGTTGCTACTTCTCATAGCGGGCGATTGCTCTTCTTTTTGTCACAATCATTATACACCTGCACATTAAATGGAATTCCTGACCGTTTCTCCTGGAAAATTTCTTTTTCCAATTTATTTTATATATTTTCAGTGTTTGTCTGGCAAAATAACTCCATGTTGTATTATTTAAATGACCTTTGTATAACACTGTATGAATTTGCTTCTCTCTCTCTTTTTTTTTTTTTGTAACAATGTTTCGGAGCTTTTATCCCAAGACCTCCGTTGTAAATGAACCTGGTCCAGTTGGAATTTTCCCAGTTAACAAATGTAAAATAAAAATAAAATAAACTCCTGAGAGGGCAGGTGTAGTTGGAGGGGGAGACCAGAATTCTTGGTCACCTATAGGATCACCAGTCCAGCTCTTTTCATATGCATGGTAGAAGTGGAATCACAAAATCCAGGAGGTGGGAGTGCTGCATCCAGACTATCTTTAGGAACCACTGAATCTTCCTCGTGTGTAACTTGGATCATGGCAGCACTGATTCGTAGATGCCATGAAACGCAAGATGCATAGGAATTCCCCGTCAGTCAGAGATTGAAGGGGTAAAAATGCTCTAGAAGTAAGTGGTCAGAAACAGCACCTTTTCTGTGGGCAGTGAAGCCAGCATTTTGTTTGTTTGGATCCTGCAACCCAGGAAAATGTGGTCTTGGGAGGGGATCAGTGAGGACTTTGGATAGTTTACAGAGAAGCCTAGGCTATCCAGAATTGAGATATTGAAGGCAAGATCTTCCTGAAGTCAGTCTGAGGACTGGGCTTAGATTAGGAGGTCGCCTAGGTCAGGGAAGATCTGAATTCCCTGCAGTCTGCAAAACGCTATGACAGGAGCCAAGCATTTTGGAAAGACCCTTGGTGCCGTAGATAGACCAAAGGGCAAAGCACAAAACTTTTCTTGAACAAAGGATGAATGGGGATGTGAAGAGATGTGCCTTTGAAGTCTAAGGACACCATGAATCCTTGAGGGAGAAATCAGTGGAAGAAGAGATGACAAGACTCAGCATCCAGAAAGAGGGGACTTTTAGGAAGGTGTTCAGATGAAAAAGGTCCAGGATGGGTCTGCAAGGCCATCCTTCCCGGAGACTAAAAACATCCTGAATAGAATCCTTTCCCTCGTTGGGAGGGAGGGAGTGACCTCTTAGATTTCCCCTGAGAAAGGTCAGAAATGACCTGAGAAAAGAAACACATTTGTTCTTTTGGTGGACGTGGGATGCCTCTGAACGAAGGGTAAGTTTCCCACACCATGAAGTATCCTCTCTGGATGATGGAGAAAGCCCAAGAGTCCTGGGTGATCAGATTCCAAGCAGCAACAGATTGGGATAGACAAAGGGACAGGGGGTGGAGGGCCGTGAAGGCAGATAATCACAGGCTACCAGGTTGAGAATGGGGCTGAAAAGGCAGTTTAGGGGCTGGACTGGATGGAGCAGATTTTGAGGAAGACCATGCCCTTTTCCTCGGGCCTCTCTTAGATTTTGAGGAGCCAGATAAGACAGGTTTCTTAACAAAGGCAGTCTTTGCTGGATAATTCCTTTGGAACCTGGGCACAGGGGAAACAAGGATATGCTTGAGGTCCTAAACCTCCTTACCCTTTTCTTGTAGGGATCTGAACAACTCTGCAGCTGAGCTACCAAATAATGCTGTATTATGTATGGGGGGTGTGTCCATCAATTTGGCCTTGAAGTCATCAGGTAAGGACTGTAACCTCAGCCAAGAATATCTCCTAAGAACTGAACCAGAGGTCGCTGCCTTAGCTGAGGCATCTACACCATCGTAACTGCACTTAATTGACTGCCTAGTTACCTGGGCATAGGAATTAACGATAGCTGCTACTTTAGCCTTGGCAGGAGAGTCCGGGAGCTCTGAAAGAAGTTTCCCTGCATCTGAGAGGAAAGCCAAGGAGTATTTGGCTCTGTGGATCTGGTAACTGATTGCCTGGAAAGGCCAGAGTGGCAGAGGTGTAAAACTTTTTTTCAGGCCTCTTCATGACCTTGCTCTCTATCAGATTGGAGTAGGGAAGTGGAAGGTAACAATTACAAAGCCTTCTCAGATGAAACTGAAATGGTAGCTGGGTCTGCAGATGGAGCTTTGAACATTAACTTGAGAGTCCTCAGGCACCTGGTAAAACCTGTCTGGGCACTTGTGAGCTGGAAGCTGGGAGTCGCAGCACTTGGATGCAGCAGTAAAGGCATCCATGAAGGCAGGCAGAACTGTAGGGATGGAACAGGGAGATGGAGAATCTATTTGCAAGAAGTCATACCTCTTTTGTACATCAGAGACTTGTGAGCACTCCCACTTGAAGAGCAGTCCTTCATTTTTTTAATAGTCTTCCCAAAAGAAATGTCCTCCCCAGGAGAATCTGTACCATTAGATTCCTCTTCTCAGGAGGCATACCCCAGGGGGGAAGCAATTTGGGTGCAGTATGCTAAAGATTCATCCCAGAGGATTCCTCTTCATCAGAAGAGGTATCCGCAGTAACCCTATTAAAAGCTGAAGAGGGAGAGAAAGCCTGTGGAGGAATAGGAGAGGGCTGGCACAGAGCCATTAAAGCAATGAAAAGGCTTTGTGAAAAAGCCTGCTCAGTCAGGAGCTTGCTGTTGAGGAGCAGGGGTAACATGCTTTGTTTTTTTAACTTTTTCTTCTTAGGGGCTTTCATGTGGTGGTAGGTCTAAGGGCCTGATGTCAGCCTACACTCCACTATGTCTGACATGACATCCTCATGCACCATGATTTGAGTGACACCACATGGACCTTCGGAAATCACAAGCCGTAGTTCTCCTTTTCTCCCAAGTCAGACGCCTGCATTTCTCTCAAGGACATGCCGGAGGCCTCTTTTAGGTCTTCCACAGTGGTACCTGCAGAAGGAACATCCACCACCTCCAGGATGGCCTCCGGACATACATCGGCCTCGACAGGGACATCTGGAAGAGAGAGCACAACAGTAACATCAGGCAGAGGTTTCTTGGCCTTCTTCTCACTTGGCTCATCCGAAGGACCCAACATCACCTTCATCTCCTGTCCGAGGCACTTAAGGTGTTGATTCTCTACGTACAGCTTAAGCGAAGCTAGGCAGCTTCTAAGAGTCTGTGAGACAAACGATTTTCAGATGGCACAAGCAATGTGATCGTAATCTGGGCCTAGACAAAAGAGGCAGAGGTCAAGGGCATCTTTATGTGGAATCTGCCTTCCACAATGACACTTGCTTTTCCTAGCTGACAGAAAATCACCACAAAATACACAGTATCACTAAGAATTAAGCAAGAAACCCCCCAAACGGGGAACTTATCTGAATTAGGAATCACCACCGATCTGGAGACTGAACATACAGAGCAGTTGATCAAGCAGGCAGCAGAGAAGTTCTGAGGTTAATGCGTGCTGGCGTCCGCTTCATACATAATGTCTCTTTATGACTGATGTACGTGAAGAGATGTGCAGTGACACACTTACCTCGCAGTAGCATGTAAACTTTTGTTTGCAGGACGGACGTAAGAGTCGGCCAGAGGCAGACTACTCCCTAATGTGATGAATACTGCAGCATATGAATAGAAGGACATCTATTGTTACATTAAGTACATTATTTAATACATCTTACATGATCACCTCTGTCCACTCGTATACACCATGATCACCTCTGTCCACTCGTATACACCATGATCACCTCTGTCCACTCATACACCATGATCACCTCTGTCCACTCGTATACACCATGATCACCTCTGTCCACTCGTATACACCATGATCACCTCTGTCCACTCGTATACACCTTGATCACCTCTGTCCACTCATATACACCTTGATCACCTCTGTCCAATCGCATACACCTTGATCACCTCTGTCCAATCGCATACACCATGATCACCTCTGTCCACTCATATACATCATGATCACCTCTGTCCACTCGTATACACGGGTGGCATCAACACAAGGCATCTCTGATTACAGTAAGCTGGACCTAAACATGGACACAACATCAAGTTTACAGTATTTAACAAGTATGCAGCAAAACAAAAGTTTATCATTTTCTACTGCCTTCAATTTTGTCTAAATAAAAATGTGATGAAGAATATCTACACAATATAATATATATGCTCCATGGTTAAAATACTGGGGTAATACAAGTAAATTAATTTAAACTAATTCCTGTCACTACCTTAAGCATAAAAAGATGGGTTAGTCTGCAGTGACAGACTGTCTTTATGAAAGATGAGGAAGCTTATACAGATAAAGCCTTTAACGATGACTTCAATCCTTTCCCGAACCAAGTCCTATCAAGAAAAGCACCTTCCACGACAAGAACTTCAGCTCTGCTCTAAATGCTGGTTCAAAGGGTGACAGCATTAATTTCTCCAACAAAAAATTATGATCTCATAGGGGAACTGCTTTTTTGGAGGGGTCTCAACAAAACACTCAAAAAAAAATGCCTTACAGACTTTCAAGGAAGCTAAAGTTGTACGATTCAAAGCTCGGTGAAACTCTGATACCACCATCAGAATTACTTTGCTAGAGCAGAAACTCAGTCTTGGTCAAAGAACAGTGATAAATATTCCAAGACGTCTGGAACTGGAGCAGAAAAGGGGTGCACAGTCCCTGCAAAGTTTCCCCATAGGGAAAACCTCATCCCTTTATTTCCATATATTAGTTTTGTGGAAGACTTCTAAGCAGAAGTCAGGATTGTGGATCACCCTAGGGAGGAAAACAAATGTCCCTGGTCTTCAATGGAATTGGGGAAGCTATGCAGTTAAATAAAGGAAGTGCAGGCCTGAGTGAGATTTCCCAATGTGTGTTAGGGGACTCTCAAAATGGCTACTCCCACCTATAAGGCCTCAACAGGAGACTAAGACTTGTTGGGGTTAACACAGGCTACAAAGATGACCTTGTGCTTGCTTTGCAAGGCTTTTCTTCAGAAACTCTGGAATAAGGGGAAATGGTTTGTAAAGACGGCCTGGAGATCATACTTGAACTCGAGTGCTCGAATAAGGGGAAATGGTTTGTAAAGACGACCTGGAGATCATACTTGAACTCGAGTGCTCCTTGATGTCCTTCCTCATGGCAATACAAGAGGGAAAAGGTGCTGCACCAAAACTTGGTCTCTGAGACAAACGGGTCACAGCTTTCTTCTCTGGTGGAAGACAAACCTAACCAGAGAACGACTTGGAGACTATTTATGTGGCATCAGTAAACAATGGCCAAGCCTGTCTTCCAGAAAGCTGGTCTGTCCAAGTATGTACATCGTCATTTAAAAGCAGAGAAACAAGACTGCCCATCTGCATAGCCTTCTAGCCTCTTGACATACGGGGACAGAATGAGTTCCTCTCTTTGCTGACATATCAGCCCACTGTCTTATCCAAGTGGGTGGGGACAGAATGTGTTCCTCTCTGCTCAATAACGTACCAACCCACTGCCTCATCCAAGCAGGTTGGGTGGAAATGCTTTCCTCTCTCCTCTGTCCTTTTTGAAGTACCAACACAGTGCCTTATCTGAATGGCTGTAATCACAACTTGGAAAAGTGTGTCACGTAATGCCAATCTGGCAGCACAGAGGATTAAAACTCTCAGATGCTAAGGAACTACTTCCTGTCACCAGAGTACACAGTTTGACTCCTTGTACATTAATTTCCTTCTGTGTGACTCCTGAGTAAGTCGCTAAATTAGAAAGTACTCATGTGCCATTTCACCTCTAAGAGAGACAATCCACTAACCTAGAGAGTATTCCTGTGCCACGCCACTTGTAAAAGGGACAACCTGTCCACTGGGCTTACCCAGTGAACAAATAGGTAAAAAATAAAGTAAGTTCATAGGCAAATAAGAGGTAAGTAGGCTAATGGCCTTAGACCTTTTACAGGCCTAGTCATGTTACACCAGTGTTTCCTAATTGATCTTTGTTAGATGGTCGTTATTCACAGAGAGAGAGTCTGTAATCAGCACCGACTGCACCTGTCCATGAGGGACATATGTGCCACCCGCCAAGGTGAATTTACAGTCTCCCATCCAGTTGTCTAGCTTGTGCTTGAATAGGGTTATTAAGGAGTTCTGCTTCACGTAAATTGGGAGTTTATTCCAGAAGAGCGGTAATCTCTGGGAAATATATCTGTCTCTCCAGCATGTTCTGTTAATGTCATAGGGTAGATTGAGATGCTTGGAGTGAGTGACTCTTATCCCATTTGATTTGCAGATGTGCAACATTTCCATTAGGGCAGGGTCAGTGACTGCTCTATAGGCCAGGCATAAGTCACCTCTCTGCAGCCTGTAGGATACAGAGTACAGTGACTGGGCTTTCAGTCTTTCCATGTAGGTTATGTTTTGGAGGCCCTGAATTTAAGAAACCTCTGTAGTCTCTCCAGCTACTGCAGGTGTCTGGAAAGGTACATGTAAAAGGGAGCATTGTTCTCTATTAGAGGTCTGATGACGATCACATACAGAGGAGTTATAACATCCTCAACTCTGGATGCAATGCCCTTACTATCAGATGCGCAAAGAGGGCTTTCCGCCAAAGGGGATAATATTGCACTTTTTTGCATTTAGTTTTAGTCCACGGCTTTGGCACCAATCATTTGTCAGTGTTAGCTCCTTTTGTAATGTGTTAACATAGTTTGAGGACTCACTGACTGCATCCAGTTTGCAATCATCAGCGTAGCTGATAAGGCACAGGCCATCTACTTTCGCCTGGACTTCCAAGAAATAGATTCCAAACAGTAGAGACCCAGCACAGATCCTTGTGGTACACCACTGGTAACTGGTCTACTGGTAGAGGTGGAATCCCCAACTTTGACTGTATGCGTTTTGTCTGTGAGCCAGTTGGCTACCCATCTAGTGATGTATGAGTTAATCCCCAGCTGGCAGAGTTTCTCAATGATACCCAAGTGGGGGATTGTGTCAAAAGCCTTTGCTAAGTCAAGATAGACAGTATGTACTATTTTGCCTCCGTCCAGGGCTTTGATTACATTCTCAAAATCCACCAGGTTTAATAAGCATGACCTACTCTTAAAGCCAAACTGGGTCGGGTCAAGAGTCTGAAGGTCACCTATGTCCTTGTTGAGAAGGTCCATAACTCTCTCCATGGTCTTGCAGATAAGGCTGGTTAGAATTAAGGGTCTATAGTTCCCGGGGTTGGTGGATGACCCCCCCCCCCCTTTGTGCAAGAGGATTACTGTTGCTGTTCTCCACTATGCTGGAACAAAGACAGTGCTTAGGATGGTGGTAAAGAGAATGCAAAGTGATTCTACTAGGTCTTGTTTTAGATTGTTTAGTAAGCATCCTGGGATGTTATCTGGTCCCATAGAGAACATGTTTTTGGCCTTGGAGAGCACAGATATGATCTGCTCTTTGGAGATATTAGTTAGAGGACTGGTGTCAGGTATGCTTTGGGGTGTGGCTGGTGCAGACGGGGGTGAAGTTTGTGCCAAATCTGTCAGCTAGCAAGTTGGCAATTCCCTCAGGTTTGGTATGACAGGTACCATCCACTACAAGTTTGGCACATAGTTGGGTGTTCCTTTTTAGATTTTGGACATAGCTAAAGAATGCCTTATAATTATCCTTGGCTAGAGATGCTAATTTAGCTTCATAACTAGTTTTACATGACTTTATAAGATATCTGATTTGCTTGTTCAAGCTGTGGAGGGTATTGTTCTTCTGCTGAGCAAGTTCCCTCTTGTTCTTAGACATCAGTTTCTTCATTTTGCTATATAACCTATTTATACTTGAGGCCAACAGGGTGGCCTGTTTTTTTGGGAGGACCTGGTTTTGATCCTGTCAGGCACAGATGGGTCTATACTGTTTTTTAGGTGGATATACAGGGTATTTGTGTACTCCTCTGCATAGGATTCATTGTTAACTGTGTTAGCATGGGGTTTGAAACCATTTATAACATCACCTAGTAGGCTGTAGTTTGCTTTGGAGAATTTTTTCAGGTTTTTTTTTTGCTCCTGTGGGAGTGCCAGGTGTGATCGTTACTTCAAAACGAGACAGATTTATGGTCCGACTTACCAGGGAGGGCAACACACAGTGAGTAGTGCAGTGACCCCCCCCCCCACATAAAGTCTAGGACATTTAGAGGTTCATACGTTCATAGATTAGCAGTAGGCTAACTGCCTTGTGGGACATTTTAAACCTAGCCAATTACCCTATGTGAGATTCAAACCCTGCACTTTGTGCCTGTAAGGTAAATATCTTAACTATTACACCAACCACACAGGGTTAAATAAAGTTTGCATACCCGAGAATAGAACCCAGGACCATCTGCAATCCAGTTCAAAACTCCACACATGTTGCCACAGGATTATCGGGGTGCAGGCTAGCTTTTCCAGGGCATTTGCATTGACAAAGTGCAGGAACTTGAAGGCAAGCGTGTATGTGCTCGTGTATAAATGTTGTATAGTGAACGACTCTAGTAAGTGTAGGTAGGTGGGGTGCTTCTCCTGGTTCATGGTGAAGGACCTGTAGCTAGATGAAGTGGTGGGGTGCTTTACCTACAGTTAAGTTGGACCTGGAGTACCTCAAGAGAGTCCTACTGTTTAACCAGTCTCTAAGTGTATTTGGTTTTAATGAAAATGGATACACATCCACCTTTGGTTCTTTCACACTCATTTTGGGCTCAGCATGTGTGGAACGTATTGTAGCCTTGCACGGTCAAGGTGCTCTCTGCAACCTTGAACCATGTCTCAGTGACTGCACAGATGTCAGCATCTTCCAAGGTGAGGAATGCTTCTAGGGAGTGCAGTTTCCTGTTTAGGCTCCTAGCATTAAACAGCATAACCTTGAGTTTGTCTCGAGTGGATTTTTTTTTTTTTTTTTTTTGCATCAGAAATTTTGTTGTCTTGACATTGCCTAAAAAAGGCTCTATGAGGGAGGCAAGCATCTTTGCCAGTATCTGAAAGCCTAGAGGAGAAAGGTGAAGACCATCTATGGCAAAGCAGTGTGGTCAGCCATGTCTTCCCAGGCTGACAGATCCTGGATCCCACTGGACTGACACCAGAAACTCAACCAATTGCTGAAGTCAATCATTTTTTGTCTATATTGTAGCACCATCCTGGGTGAAGGGAGAATGCTGCTTAGGGCTAGGGACATATCTGCCTGGGACACACAACTGAGAGTTCAGTCATGTCTCTCTTCATATAGTCCAGAGAAGTATGTCTCAAGTCATTCACCCCAACATATACTATGATACAGCCATAGCTGTAATTCTTCAGTGACCTGAGTGCATGTGTGATTTGACAGATCCTGGCACCTCACAGGCAGCTGACTGTGACCTTCTCCTTGTCCAGCCTGGTGAGGGGAACATCTGTGCATCTCACAGACCTGGTGGCCTATGACCAGGACATTTGGTTTTGAGGTGTTTTGTCTTACGGGCTTATTTGCTGAAACATTGGAGTGTGCGTTGTGTGTAGTGGATTATATTTGCTTTGCAGTGGGTGAAAGTGATTTGCACTTGGGAGGTCTGTGATAATTTGGTAGGGTTCTATTGAGTACCTCCATGTATGTAGGTTTATGTGTTATGACCTTGTTTTGTGGGAGTGGTGATGTGTGCGTTTGTGTGCTGACAACCTTTCTGATGTCCTATTTGACATTACTTGAGAGAACTGATTCCAAATTCATAGTGTAATTACATTGCTCAAATACTGTATTTGTTTTAGGAGTAAGTGGTTGTCAGCATACATGAAGCAATTACTACATTGGTTCAGGTTGCCCATGTCAATCAGGCTGGTCAGAGAAATGGTTGGAAGCTGACCATACATTATGGCAGGTTTTTACCATTACTACTATTGGGAAGTGGGCTAGTTTGACTAGATTTTGCTCTAGGATTAACAAACTGGATTATTCTATTGAAGGTTAGGGATGAAAACCATGGCAACAGTTCTCAGTGTGCAACTGAGTTTCTCACAATGTAGCAGGGAAGTTTGGGAGGGTTCACTAACAGATGTCTAGGAGAAAAATGGTCTTTCAAGGCATTTGCATCTATACAGGGCACCGCTGAACCCAGATGAGTGGTGTGCAGCTACATGCAAACATGAGGCTTAAATACCGTCAAAATTCAAATCTTTCAAGCTAAACTACCAAATGGGAAAACACTCAATGACCTTTCCTCCAGTAATCTTCACCTCAGATGAGGATCAGACAACACACTTCTGCCACAAGGGTGTAGTCAGGGTCCTCCTAATGGAAGAGTGCTCAAGTGTAACAATACAGTCTGGATTCAGCAGATCTGAATCTAGTCTATGCTCTGTACTAGCTACTTAAAGTAACACAACAGCTTTTTTAAAGTGCAGAAAAATACAGTAAAAATCGGGAAAATGAGTCAGCAAAATTATAAAATACAGTCAGCAAAGTGCAAAGGAAACTCACAAGGTACTTATTTTTTTGCGGATGCTTTAGATTTCAGCAGAACCTCTCCAGACCTCTGGCAAAATAAATAAATAAATGTTTGTGACATGGGCGGGACTGCACTCAGTTGCAAGACAGAGATGTGCTTGTCCTGTCCTGTGACCAAGTCCCTTGGACTGCCTGCCATAAAAATTGTCACAACCCAATACAGAGGAGTTAAAGGTGAATGTCACACTGTGAAGTGGGCAGGGTGAAGAGGAGGCTCAGAACCAAACTGTGTTGGAGAAGCCAGCAAGATTTGTGTTGGCAACACACACAGGACACTGCTCTCATGGGATCCATACACAGACAATCAAACTCTGTAATCCAGTGCTGGACCCACATTAAATATCTCGAAAGGGATACCACAAAAATAAATACTGCCATTAGAGAAAGCTGCATTTGGGACTTGGCTATGTTCACAGAACCTCATGAGGACCTGTACAAATGAAGAACGGATTTCCTCCATTGAATCAGCAAACTCCAGGATGGGGTCAGTTAGCAGCATCCCACAGTTTGGTAGGATGTACATTTAGTGAACTACCTTGGGGCTGTGCTGAGACTAAGTGGGAGGACCCTGAAGAGAAAATGACTGAATGCCACTCCAAAGTACAAAAATCTCCTGGACTCCTTGGCTACTGCAATGTCCATGCATGCATCTTCTATTGGCAGATATGTACAATCTGGATATCTGGAAAGCACATACAGTCTTAGTCTTACAGATATTGAAGGATGAACTGCACTCTGACCATTTGGAACTTTATTTCTTTAACAATCTGACTGAGACCACTGAGGTCCAAGAACAGTCCTTCGGTCTCTCCAGAACCAAAAAGAATCTCAAACATTATCAGGAACCATTGTAAGAGGAAGGAACTGTAGTCACTGAATGGATACAAATATAACTGTGTAGCTTCTGGAAATGACTACCCTTAACTTCTCCTACATGACTGCCTGCCTATTTGACCCAACACAGCCCCACACTTGGCTATGACAGACTTATTATACTTTAAGTGGCCCACTGACTTCCCTGAGAGATGACACATAAAACTGCAAAGCGTTTGCTTGCTGACAGTCTTGTTCCTGTAGAAGTTATTAGTCTTATTAGTGCAGATGACTACATTTCCCTTCATGCACTCCACTCCAGGCATTTTCTTACTGATTGCCTTGTTACAAGTCTTGCTAATGCAGATGACTACATTTCCCTTCATGCATTGCATTCCAGGCATTTTCTTACTACTGTAGAAGTTGAAAGTTTTGTTGGAGGAGCAGGCGTTTCTCATCATTCACTGTAGATGTGGCTCAACTGCAAGAAATGACTGTAGAATGGTCAGTCTCTGACCATATGAAAACAAAAAGTAGTGAACATAAAAATAACTTAACATTCTGTCACAAAAGAGCCTAAAAATAGTATCATTTCAAAAGTATGGCAAAGAAATACTTACTGCGTTCAGACAGAGGAGCAAAATAATCCTAGAAAAGTGAAATATGAGGTGTGTATGCTGAGTGATGGGAAGCTAAGACAAGAGAGAAAAATAATTCACTCAGATGAAAGTTGGTGAAAAAGTTACAACAGTTTGACTCAAACATACTGCAGGGATATCACACTTACAGACCCACATGCAAAATAAAAGGGAAAGCAGAAATTTAAAGCTAGAAGATGGCTGTGCTGGACTGAGGAGAAGTTTTCTGGCAGAGTATTATAGAAAGCAGAACATACTACATTGATTTTACATCCTCTGTACATCCACATTGGTTTCCAGTTATGCAGATTCCCTTCCCACAACAAAACAAGCAGCTTAGTGACAACAGGAAATTAGAGACAAGCAGCTTAGTGCAACAGGAAAGAGACAAGCAGCTTAGTGACCACAGGAAATTAGAGACAAGCAGCTTAGTGACCACAGGAAATTAGAGACAAGCAGCTTAGTGACAACAGGAAATTAGAGACAAGCAGCTTGGTGACAACAGGAAATTAGAGACA